>NW_002987848.1:539665-591012 GCF_000006295.1 Pediculus humanus corporis | reverse complement strand
ATTTTATTTCCTGTTTTTATTATTATTATTAATAATTTTTCGAGGCGTGAAAAAAAAAAAAAAAGAAAATAAGATTTTGAATTATTAATTTTCGAAAATTTAGAAATTCGATATAATTTTTCTTCCCTCCCTACCTACCTCCCACCCTCCCCCTCTCTTCCTTCCCTCCCCCCACGCATTTCTTTTCACATTCGTACGTTTCGCATTACTCAACTTTTTTATTTTTATAACTTTCGAAAAAAAAAGAAAATCAAAACGAGAGAGGCTTAAAAGCAAGAAGGATTTGAGTTTTTTTTTTTTTATTAAAAAAAATAAACCGCCGCGATGAGATTTTTTTTTCGGGGGGAGGGGAAGCGAATGGGGGGGAGGCAAATTCAAATTTGAATCACGTTTATTGCAAAGGAAGGAAAAAAAATATATACACACACTTCCATACATAGATATAAAACCCGAAAAGCACTTCCATACGATTTTTCGAAAAACCATCATAAATCATTGTCTTATGACTCGATGGGGGGCGGGGCGGGGTGGGTGGATGTGTGGGGATTAAGTTAAAAGGAAAAAAGAAATTTGAAAATCTCTCGACTTAATTTTTCCCCATCACATATAAATTATTATCATTTCGAAAGCAGAAGAAAAAAAAAAAAGGAGACGAAAAATTCGATTATACCGAAATTTACTAACCAACCCAAAAAATATTATTACGCATAAATAAAAACATTATCATTATTATTATTTTATTGTTTTTTTGTCGTAATTCGACTAAAAAAATGTGCGACAAAAATTTTGTCGCATAAATTTAATTTTTCCCTCCTTTTTGTTTTTTAATTAATTTTTCCGAAAAAAATTTTTTTTATTTTTTTTTACGCTACGTTTTTCGGTTATCGTGATTCCGAAATTTTTTCCCTCCCCTCCCTCCATTCCAGGGTCATAAATTCGTTCGTGGGGTCCGTTGTTTGTTTGCATTATTCGTTGTAAACACGTTTTGTATGCGAACACGCGCGCACACACACACACACACACACACACACGCATAACATGAAACGATCGCATGATTAAAAAAAAAAAAAAAAATATGGAGAATTATGCTTGTGACTTTTTTTTTGTTTTGTTTTAATCACAGGGTTCGAAGCATGTTTTAAATCTATTATTTTATGTTAATCAGATTGAATTTATTATTATTATTATCATTATTATTATTATTATTGTCGTTGTCGTTGTTGCTATTATTATTATTTTTTTTTTTTGTAATTTAAAAAAGGGAAAATAAAATGAAAGAATGCTGCATGACATGTCTTTCGTAATGACTTTTTTTTTTATTTCGGTTTTTTGGTTTTACGACGTCATCGAGAATCGATCGATATTTTCAATTAATCGATAATTATTATTATTATTAATATTATTATTATTATTTTCTCCCTCGTGCACGTACGTACGGATTATAAATATTTAGTTATTTATTTGGAAAAAGTTTTGCGTGAAGAGATTTGTGCGTACTGCGTACGTTTATTCGTTTGCTTGTTTGTTTGTTTGTTTGTTTGAGTGTATTTAAATAAGCACATCTCACTCATTTTTTTCTCTTTTCCTTATTGGATCTTAATAATAATAATAATAATCGTTAAAGTTAAAAAGGAACGAAGCGACGAACGAAAACCGAAAAATTAATAACCGGTAATATCGTTTTTTTTTTTTTTCTTTTTTTTTTTTTTCTTATTTAAATTGTCGTTTATACGTGAATGCGTGTGCGTGTGCGTGCGTGTGCGTGCGTGCGTGCGTGTGTATATACATATATAAGATAACAGTTTACAAAATAAAATACAACACAAACACAACAACAACAACAACAACACAATGGAGCTGCTGCTTTGGAACGATCAATTGGAGGAAAACAAAAAAAAAAAAAAAAACAAAACAAAACAAAACAAAATAAAAACTCAAAACAGAAAAAGTTTTCATCGGAATATCTGTCGGATGATAACTTCTGGAAAATCTAATTTAAAAAACAAACAAACAAACAAACAATCGTTCATCGAAAGATTACCAACAACAACAACAACAACAACAAACATTCAACAATTATAATAATTTTAACTTGATTAATTTTTTTCTTCTTCTTTCGATAAATTTTTCATTTATTTATTTCGGGATACGATTGATAATGAAAGAAAGAAATGGGGAAAAAAACAATAATAATAATGATAATGATAATGATGATAAACAGCCAAGGCAGAGATCCAAAACAACACAATTTAAAATATACATATACTGTCACACAAAATAAATAAAAAAAAAAATCAACCACAACATTTTCCACTCGAACAACGGAAGCAGAAAGAAAAAAAAAAAAAAGAAAGAAAATTGATTTCATTAAATAAGAAAAAAAAAAAAAAAAAAAAAAATTTTTTTTAATTTTTAAATAAGAAAAAAAAAAAAGAAATAATAAAAAAAAAAGTTTTGGTTGATAATAAGAAAATTGTGTTTGTTCAGGATTTTTGACTTGGCTGGAGGAGGGTCTTCGTCTCTCTCCGACAAGAGGATAAAACAGCATCACGTTAAGATGCATGCAAGAGATGTTGGTTGTGTGTGTTTAGTTGTCAATGATTGTTGTTGGACGCCGATCATAGCGACGAGGTAATATTTACATTTTATTTTACTATTTTTTTTTTTGTTGTTGTTGTTGGCAACATTGTCGCGTTTAACTTTTAATAATAATAATAATAAGAAGAAGAAAAAAAGATCAAAACAAAAAAAAAAAACAAAAAGATCCATTAACGGTTAAACGGAATTAAACGGATTAATTTTTACGGATTTTGAGAAAAAGGAAAGAAAAAGGAAAAAGGAAAGTTTTAAAAGGAAAATAGAAAATTCGAGAAAATGTATATCTTAAATTTGAATCATCCGAATTTTTTTTTTTTTTTTATTTAATATTTTGACGTCATTTGGAAAAAATTTTTTTTCTAAACTCGACGCCACACAACCGCCAAATCGATTATTGATTTTTTTTTGCTTCTTTCGCCCCCTTGCCCCCCTTTCCCCCTTCCCTCTTTTCCTCTTTTCCCGTGCTTTTCCTCCTTTCCCTCCCTTTTCTTCATACTCCCCTCGCGGCTCACATTTATTTGCCTGTTGCGAATTTCGAAACGTTTTTTTAATTTTTTTAATTTTTTTTTTATTTAAAATTTTAATTAATTAATACGAGTGAGATAGATAGATAGATAGGTAGAGAGAGAGAGAGAGAGAAAGAGAGAGAGAGAGTTTCCTGTTTGGATGGGACTCTAGGTCATATACAAAAAAAAAAAAAATTTAATTTGAGAAATTTAATATGAGAAAAAAAAAATTTTTTTTTGTTTTCTTCTGCCTAGCGATCGAATATTTGTCGCCATATTGTTTGTAAAAAAAAAAAAAAAAGAAAATTTTTAAACCGGAAATTTAAGACAAAAAAGAAAAAAATTTTTTTTTTTTTATCGTGGATTTCCGCTTTATAAATCTCGGGTTTAAATTTTGATAAAATTTTCTTTCTTTTTTTTTTTTTTTTTTTTTGTACGACGTTGCATTTAGTTGATAAAGAAAAAAATATGGTCAGTCAAATAATAATTCACCTCTAGAATTTTCTAGAAAGAGAGAGAAAAAGAAAATAAATTTTTTTTCTCTCTCTCTTTCTCTAGAAGTTTGTGTTGTTGTTGTTGTTGTTTCTGCTGCTGCTGTTGTTGTTGCCGTGGCATTAGCTGTTGTTGTTGTTTTCGTATTAAAAAAAAAATTTTCTTTGTCTTTTTCTCCTCATTGTTTAAATTCCCCCCCCCCATTTCCATGTATTTTTAATCATTGCATTTATTATTAATGACGATTATTATTATTATTATCATCATTATTATTATTATCATCATTATTATTATTTGATCAGTTTTTCTTTTTTTGTGAATCATCGAGTAAAACAAAATATTTCAATAAGATTTTCTTTTTTTTGTTTGATTTTTCATTATTCGAAAAACTCGAAAGGTAATAACAATAATAATAATAATAATTTTTTTTGTTATTAAAAGTAATTATGAAAATTCTTTTTTTTTTTACCTTATTTTCTCTTCCCCCCTCTCTCTCTTCCTCCTCCCCTGTTTTCTCTCTTTTTTCTTCTCGTTTTCTTGTTACGAAGGGATTTTCAAAGTTCCATTTTAATAATAATCAAGCATTTTAACATTATTAGCATCTGTTTCGTGTTTCGGAATCATTAATTCTTCCTTTTATTATTATTATTATCATTATTATCATTATTATTACTATCATTATTATTTTTCTTTCTGTGTATTAAAAAAAAAAAAAAAAAAAAAAAAAAAAATTAAAATCAAGGTTGAATTAAAGAAAAAGGAAAAAGGAAAAAAGAAAAAAAAAATCGTTTTAAAAAAATAACCTTTTTAGTAAATAGATTAATCTCTCTCTCTCTCTCTCTCTCTCTCTCTCTCTCTCTCTCTCTCTCTCTCTCTCTCTTTCTACCTCCTTCCCCCTTCCCTTTCTCTCTCTCTTTCTACCTCCTTCCCCCCTTCCCTTTCTCTCTCTCTTTCTACTTCCCCCTCTTTCTCTCTCTCTCTCTCTTTCCAACAACCTGGCAAAAAACCGTATCGAATCCATTTACTTCTTCTCCTTCTTTTTCTTTACTTAACCTTTTCTTTTAACTTTGTTTAATTTTAATTACGTGAAGAGAGGGAGGGGGAAGGGAAAGAAGGGGAGGGGAGGAAATTAACGAATTTCAACGATGAAGAAAAATGAAAAAAAAAATTTTTTATTTGAGGTTAAAAAAGAATCGAAAGAAAGATTAAAAAAGGTGGATAAAAAAGGACTGGAAAAGATTTTTTTTTAAAAAGAAAATGTTTGATTTTTCCAAAAAAACTTAAATTACGTAACCCACATCTTCGTGGATTTTTTTTTTTTTTTTTTATCTTTTTTTTTTTTGCTGGAGAAAGAGTTTTTGATTTATCGCCATTTTGTTTTTTTTTACGCGATGAAAGTTTTTTTTTTTTTTTTAAATCTTCAATAGAAAATTTTGTTGTGCTGAAAAAAGTTTTACTTCACTTTTTAAAACCGTATGATTTAATTTATTGCATTTGATTGTTGTTGTTGTTGATGATGATGATATAATGGAAAAGTTTTCGGTTGTTTGTTTGCAGGTAAAGGAGATTATTTTCCATTGCGACCTCCTCCACTTTTGGAAGAGCCTAGATTAGGTGCCGGTCCACAGCCTTACAGTAAGTATAATATTACCTTCGTTTGTTTTCTCTCTCTCCCTCCCTCTCTCTCCTCGAAGGAAAGGATAGGGTGAGGGAGAGAGAGAGAGAGAGAGGGGGGGGGCGGGGGATTCGGATTTTAAAATGGGGAAAAAGAGAAAAAATTTACTTGAAAAAGAAAGAGAATGAGAAAAAAGAATGTTAAAATTTTAGGACCCGATTTCGGTCGAAATTATCCCGGAGGATCATACGGAAATACTGATAAATATGATGATTTTCTCGGTGGTGGTGGTGGCGGAGGCGGAGGAGGCGGTGGTGGAGGAGGAGGAGGAGGTGGCGGAGGCGGTGGCGGCGGCGGCGTAGGAGAATACGGCGATCATTATCCTCCGGAAAGATTTTCTTCCGTTCACGCGAGCGGTGAATTCAATCGCGACTCATCATCCATGACACCTTCCATGAATTTTCGTCATAATCCAGGTTTTCAAGGGAGTCCGGCTTTATTGAGCACTTCCGGAGCTCTCGGAGTCACGACGGGTCCCGTCATGATGGTCTACGGTCTCGACACGAAAAAACTCAACTGCGACAAATTGTTTAATTTATTTTGCCTCTATGGAAATATCGCGAGGGTGAGTTTTTTTTTTTTTTTTTTTTTTTGAGAAAACCGGAAATGAAATTTTCCCCCGTTTCCGGTTTATTTATTTATCGTGACGTAATTTTCAGATAAAATTTTTAAAAACGAAAGAAGGTGCGGCCATGATACAAATGGGTGATGGTTCGGCCGTGGAAAGATGCGTTCAACATTTGAACAACGCTCCAATGTTCGATTCGAAAAATCGTTTGCAGTTGGGTTTTTCAAAGCAGCCATTTTTAAGTGACGTAACAAATCCGTTCGTGTTACCGGACGGAAGTCCATCTTTCAAAGATTTCATTCGTAACAAATACAATAGATTTGCTAATCTTGCTATGTCTCTTAAAAATAGGATTCAATCACCTTCGAGAGTGAGTTTTTTTTTTTTTTTTGTTTGTTATCACCAATAATGATAATGATAATAATGATAATGATAACGATGATGTTTAAAATGTGCAGATTCTTCATTTTTTCAACACGCCTCCGTCGCTCACGGAAAAAATGCTTTTGGATTTATTCGAAGAAAAGAAAATAGTACCTCCGTTGACGATAAAAATATTTCCAATGAAAAGTAATTGATTGATTGATTGATTGATTGATCCATTGATTGATTGATCCATTGATTGATTTCGATAATTTTGACGATAAATTAATTTTAATGTTTAGGCGAAAGAAGTTCTTCTGGTCTCATTGAATTTGAAGACATCGAAGGTGCTATAGAAGCTCTAGTGGTTCTCAATCACGCTCCAATAGAAAATCCAAACGGTAAATTTCCATACACTATGAAATTATGTTTTTCCTCGTCGCGACAAGTGAACGTGAACGGTACGACAAGAGTAGTTCAAAACAACGGTAATAATAATAATAATAATAATAATAATAATGATAATAATAACGGACAACAGAGTACTTAAAAATTATTAATTAATTAATTAAATGAATAAATAAATGAAGAAAATGTGTACGAAAGAATGATTCTGATTCGTTGAGGTCGCGAAATAATAATAATAATAATAATAATGATAATTAATTAAAAAAAAAAAATGAGGAACGAAAAAAAAAAAATCAACGTTCGTTAAAAAAAAAAAAAAAACAAAAACAAAACAAAAAAAAGGGAAAAATGTCGACAAAGAGTTAAAAAAAAAAAAAAAAAAAAAAAAAAATTTCCCTGTCGTTTGTTTTTGTCTCATTACAAGAGTAAGGAGGAGAGGGAAAAAAGTAAAAAGAATATTTTTTTTTTGAGGGGGAGGGAAGGGGAGGGAAAGGGAAACGTTTCAAACAAACATTTTTTTTCGCGTTTGTTACAATAATAATAATAATAATTATTGTTATAACAAGGGAAACCGTTTCACAGTTAAAAAGAAAACGTTGATTTTTTTCGTTTTTTACTCTTTTTTTTTTCCCTATTAATAATTATTTAAATAATAGAATGTAAGTATAAAAAAAAAAAAAAAAATGTAAAAATGTATTTTATTATTATTATTATTATTATTATTATTATTATTATTAAGAATGTTACCAGTCGAATGGGGGTAAAAAAAAAAAAAAAAAAAAATTAAAATTAAAATAATTAAAAATTAAAATTAAGTCAAAGTGTAAAAAGTCACGAGAGAAAAAAAGTTTTTCTTTTTTTTTTAAAAAAAAAAAAAAGGAAAACTTTTTTTTTTCATTTCATTATTATCATTATCATTGTTATTATTATTACGATTATTATTATTATTATTATTATTATTATTACTTATTGTCGTTGAAAAGTTTAAGCAAGAAAAAAAAGAGAAAAGAGAAAAGAAGGTAACAATTTTGAATTTTTTTTTTTTTTTATTGGACGAGAAGAAAAAATTATTATTATTATTATTCATTTTTTCCTCCCGATTTTTATTTGGGAAAATGAGTTGAGCGGGGGAAGAGTGGAGTTAGTAGCAAAGTGGGCGTGTACCGAGGGGGGGGGTGGGAAACGAAGGGAATCTGTTTGGTACGTTCGTTGACAATTAAAACAAAACAAAGAAATAAATAATAATAATGTTTATACACGCACGCACGTGAGACACGCCACGTGACGTGACGTAATGCGGCGTTGTCAGACCCCCGGGGAGGAGGAGAGAGTGAGGGAGGGAGAGAGGAAGCTTCCCCGTCGTTTTTTTTTTTTTTGTTATTGATAATCGTCCAGTTTTTCCACAAACAAAAAAAAAAATGTTTATTAATAATAATAATAATGATGATGATGATGATGATGATGATTACGTTTGTAGAATCGTTATTATTATTATTATTATTATTATTTATATTTATTTATTGTATAAGAAAATGAAAAGACATTAAAGTTTATTATTTTATTCCTTTTTTTTTCTTTTTTTTTCGTTTCTTTTGTTTTATTATTATTATTATTATTATTATTATTATTAATATTATTAATTTAATTTTAAATTGTCTTCCATTCCTGATCGGTAACACGGTCCGTTTTATTATTATTATTATTATTATTAATACTTTATTAAACCGTTTCCGGTTTTTTTTTTTTTTTTTTTTTTTAAACGAGGGTTAATTTAAAATGGGCTACTACTACTACTACTACCTACTAATGGTTACTAATAAGTACAAATTAAATAAATTATTATTATTATTATTATTTTTAATTGAACATAATAATATTTCATTTATTGATATAATTATGTATTATAATAAATATTATTATTATTATTAAGGTTTTATTTTAATTAATGATAATGATGATGATGAGAAAGTATCTAAATATATTAATCGAAGGTACGAATGACGTTTTGACATGATTAAAAATGATAATAATAATAATAATAATAATAATAATAATAATAATATTGCGTTTTTTTGTTCGTTTGTTTGTTTGTTTTTCTTTCTCTCTCTCTCTCTCTCTCTCTCTTTGTATTTTGGAAGAAAAAAAAAATTGTTACCTTTTTTTTTTAGTTGTTTATCGATTAATTAAATTTTTTTTCTTCTGCTAGAAAACGGAAATCCGGCCAGAAATCTAAAAAAAAAAAAAAAAAAAAGATTTTTTTTTTTTTTTAAAATTGTTTTTATATCTACAATTATTATTATTATTATTATTATTATTATTTACTTTTATGAAATTCAATCGTGAATTAAAATATAAAAAAAAAACAAAAAGATAATAATGATGATAATAAAACTATTATTATTATTATTACATATATTTATTTATTGAATGTAAATAATAAGTGGAAACAAAAAAAAAAAAATTATAAATATTTATACATATATATATAAAATTAGGATAATGATGATGAGAAATTAATAAACATACGATAATGATAAATGATAATAATAATAATAATGATAATGATAAAAAAAATAATGATAAAAAAAAAAAAAAAAAAATTTGAGCTTGACTGAAAGAAATTCCAGGGAAGCTGACCGAAACATATCAATATAGTGCTTATTAATGTATAATAAATAATAATAATAATTATTAATATTATTATTATGATTATTATTAATGTAATACAAAACCTAAATGTGAGAAAAAAACCACACACCGCGCCCCCCGCCCCGCCCCAAAAAAAAAAAAAAGAAAATTTTTTTTCTTTTTTTTTTTTTTTTTTTTGGAAATTGTTTGTTTGTTTTTTTTAAATTTTCAACGGTTTTTTTTTTTTTTTATTTGTCTAGTCTAAATTAATATTATTATTATTATCAACAATTGTATAAATGTTTTTTTTTTCTTTTGTTTTTTTTTTGGGGTATAAAAAAAAAAAAAAATGAATATTATAAAAAATTAATTGAAGAAAAATTCTTTAATGATATAATCTACTAATGATGATAATGATGATAATTTGTTTTTTTTTTTTTATAAATAAAATTATTTGATTTGATATTCAACAACAACAACAACAAACTAAAGTGGAAAAAAAAAAATGTGTATAAATGATTTATATTAAACAAAAATATTATTTATTTTAAAGAAATAATAATAATAATAATAATAATAATTGATAATTTAAATTGTTTATATATATATAACAAACATAAATTAATTTTAAATTTTAAATATTTAAATTGTTTCATTTTAATTACCCTCCCCCTTTTTTTGTTTAAATTATAATTTTTTGTGTTATGTAAAAAACAAGATGGCGCTCCGTCAAGAAAAACAAAAGAAAAAAAGAATTTTTTTATTTGAAAGAATGTTTAATGTTTAAAAAAATCCCCCACCCCCCTTCCCCTCTCCCGCCGTCATAAAACATTATGATTTATTTTTACTTACTGATTTGTTTATTACCTAATTATATTAAAAACATTATTTAATTCTTATATTGAGAATAATAATAATTTTAAAAACAAATTAGTAAATATTAAATGGCGCGATAATTATTATAAATCACCGCCTTTTCATATAAACAAGTCCGCCATTTTTCTTTACGTTGACCGCTTTTTCATTTGTTTATATTCATTCGTCATGCAAAGTCATTCGAAATTAAATTTTCTTTTTTTTTTTTTTTTTTTTTTCTCATTTAATTTGATTTTAGGGAAAGTTTATTATAATAAAAATGTGTTGTTTTTAATTGTTAAAAGAATAATTTTATTGTTATTAAATTAAATAACGTGAAGTTTATATAAATTTAAAAAGTTTTTTCTTTTTTTTTTTTATCATTAAAATTATTTATTTTAAATGAGAATAGAATTTGTGTTGTTATAACGCGCATGATATTTAACAATAAATAATAATCGTTTAATATTTAAATAATAATTATCACGAAATAAAAATAATTTATAATAATTAATATTCATGATATAAAATAAATTAAGCTTTTTTTTTTAACAAGATTTATTATAATTAGTTTTTTTTGTGTGTGGTATTTGATATAAAGTTTAATTGAACACGTTTAAAAAAGGAATTCAAGGGGTAAGTTTTTATTCTTTTTTTCTTTTTCTAATTTATTTTTTACTAGAATCTTATTTTCAATGAAAATGATTATATAATTTTTACCTGCTTGATAAATTTTATAATTGAAATTACATTTTTTCTTCTATCAAATCTGCCATTTTAAATTAAAACGTTAATAACAAAACAAAAAAAGGTTTAATCAGTTGTTATTTGATATAAAATTTCAATCATTTGAATAATTTATCATTTTAATAAACTTTTTTTCAATTTTCTCGCGTTTTTTATATAAATTTTACAGGGAAAGGAAAAAACGCAACGGTTAAGTGTGACGTAACGTTCGAAAACGTTTAAATTTAAAAAATTTCCGTTAGGACGCTACGTTGGGGACGTCGGTTGGGAAATTTAAAAATATAATTAATTTCAACGTTTAATAAATATATTAATCGATTTTAATTCTATTTACAATCGTGTAATAAATATAAACGTTTGCCCAAGTTTTTTTTTTTTCTTATTAGTGTAAAAAAATATTTATTTTAGCTGGTCAAGGGTCCGACAATTCTTGTTAATATGTTTTCACTTATGTACCATAATTTTTTAGCAAGTTCTTCGTCACGTCCTTCTTTACTCATCACGCAAGGACAACAATTGTTTAGGTATATCCCACCGGAACCAGTCATTTCGGAAGCAATGGCGGCATATACGGTTGTAGCTGCAGCTTGTTGCTTTTAACGGAAAATGATTAAAATTATTATTATTATTTTCTTTATTTAATTACTAATTTTAATAAATTGTTTTCATTTACCAGTGATTTAGTAAAAGGTCTGACGATTGTAAATATCAAACGATAGAGACAGGAATGTTTTTTTAAGTTTGTATTAACCATGTTTCCAGGATGAACCATGAATACATCTATGTTACGATGAGCCCATCGATTTTGTAATTCGACACCGAATAAAACATTACATAATTTACTGTTATTATAAATCATCATGTCCCAGTATCCGCTGGGAGAAGTTGGATTTAATTTTTCTTCACTTATATTCAGTTTGTTAATGTTGCTAAACCTGAAAGAGGAGGATTATAGGATTATTAGGATTTTTTTTGTAAACCGCAATCACAAGTCATTCTTGGAGATCATAATATACCTGTGCGATTCAGATGAAAGAATAACAACTCTCGAACCAGATTTTAAATTGTTTTGAAGTAATAGGGTTAAGTAAAAATGCGATAAATGATTAACTTGAAAAACAGATTCGATTCCATCGACTGTTTGCATCCAACCAACCCCCATAATTCCTGCATTCAGTATAAGAACATCTAAAAAACTAAAAATTATTTTTTAAATTTAAAACAAGGTTGAGGTTTCTCATTAAAAAAAAAAAAAATATTCTAAATAAAGTATTTTACTTACTTATAATGGTGTTTAACAGTTTCAGCTGCGTACTTAACACTTTGTAAAGATGTCAAGTCGATTTGCAGTGGTCTGATTTTACCATTTGGATAATCTTGTAATATTTTATTTTCAGCTGCTTTACAAGTTGTTTCAGTTCGACCGCAAAGAATCACTTCTGCACCATGTCGAACAAATGATTTTGCTGTTTCAAATCCTTAAATATTAACCAATAGTTTACAAAGTTATAAATAAATTCTTCTTCTCGATTTATAATAGTTTCTAAATTAATGTTTTTAGCAAATGAGTACTTATACATTTTGAAAAATGTGGCCATAAGATGATTTGTTAAAGTCAAATAAGGGCAGTTTCAAGTTACATGCTCCTTACCTATACCGCTTGTGGCTCCAGTAATTAAAATAACTTTTCCAGACAAATCGATTCCATGTAAAACTTGAAGGGCAGTAGATGATCCATCGAATCTTTGTCTAAAATCCATTTTATGATTTTTTTCTTCGACTGCAAAAGCTAAACGAGGATCAGTGAAAGTTTTTTGTTGAGTCGTACGATCAATAAATATCATTTGTCCATTTTCAATTATTTTTTCCCAATTAGGAGGAAGTTCTACATGATGAAAAAGAAAAATTCACAATTTTTTTCGGTGTATCATTTAAAAAAAAAAAAAAAAATGAACTAACCACCAAATGTTTTTTTCTTTTTTCCCGTTCTAGGATGCGTCCACTGATAACTTTTGGTAATTTGACTAAAAAATAATAATTCGAATCAGGTACAGCTTCAATGTTTAATAAAAAAAAAAAAAAATTTCATGAGGTACGTACTTTACGTAATACACGGTACCATCTAATGCTGCTCTTTCTTCCCATCCAGGCGGTAATTCATCTTCGCTATCAGAATCAGGGGGAGCGGTTGCCATTTATCTTAATTAATCTTCATTAACCTCTTGCGGTAATTATTCATCAAATTATGTACAAAAAAAAAAAAAAAAAAAAACCACTTGCGGCGAAGAAAGGTAAATTTTCATAGTCGTAGAATAATTTAAAATAAAAAAATTTTTTCTTTTTAAAAGATAAATGAAATAAATTTACATTTAAATTATATTTTTTCATTAATTATTATCTATAATGTGATGATAAACTTTATATATCGAAGTCTTGTTGGTTAAAAAAAATTTCATAGAGTAAGAAACACGTACACTTGATTTAGTGTGTAAACGTTTACTTGCTTGTAAAAGTATTCATTTAATTAATATTATTATTCATTTATCGAATTGTTGTATTTGTTTATATTAAAATAATATTTTAAAATGTCTTTAAATCGGGATATGATGAGATTAATGGATAAAAATGATTCTCCGATCGATTACGTACAGATGGATGGTTTGGTGAGTAACCATATTAGGTTATATCATTTTAATATGATTATTTTTTTTTTAATTGTATTTTTTTGTTAACAGGCCGTTATGAAAATGGTTAAACACTGTCACGAAGAATCATCTGGAAATTTTGAAATAGCACAAGGAGCTTTGTTGGGTCTCGTAGTCGAAACGCGACTCGAAATAACAAATTGTTTTCCATTTCCAAAGCACGATGATAGCATCGACGAGGAACAATATCAGCTTGATATGATGAGACGTTTGAGAAGAGTTAACGTCGATCATTTTCACGTTGGATGGTATCAAAGCTCGGACGTTGGAAATTTTCTTAGCCTTCCACTTTTAGAATCACAATATCATTATCAGATCTCAATAGAAGAATCTGTTGTTGTTATATATGGTAAGATTTCTCATGTTTCCTTTTTGAAATTTTTGCATTTTGTTCGATTTACAAAAAAAAATTAAATTTTTTTAGATACCCAAAAATCTGCAAATGGTTTTCTGACTTTAAAAGCATATCGTCTAACTCCTCAAGCAATAAACATGTACAAGGATAATGAATTCACTCCAGAAGCTTTGAGAAATTTAAAAATTGGATTTGAAAATTTATTTACCGAAATACCGATTGAAGTTCGTAATTCTCCACTAACAAACATCATGTTGTCGGAGTTAACGGAAATGGTTCCGGAAGAAGAAGGAAATAATTTTTTGGATTTGGGCACAGCGTGAGTTTTCAAATTTTTTTACTCTGTGAAATTTGAATTAGAGATTTAATTGCCAAGTTCTTTAAAATTTATTTATAGGTCTGTACTTGAAGGACAATTAAGAGCCATGATGTACAGGGTAGATGAATTAAATCAAGAAGCCATTAAATTTAACAGGTTCCAACAGCAAGTTATCAGGCAGCAACAAGATAAACATAGGCTATTGCAAAAAAGGGTAACGAAATAATAATAATTATTTTTTTTTAAATTTTTTTTAAATGGTGATAAATTTAACGATTGATTCATTTATTGCAGGCTGTTGAGAATTCAGCCAGGCAAGCTAAGGATGAACCTTTATTACCTGAAGACGATATAAATAAAATGTTCAGACCAATCCCTACTCCTCCGAGATTAAATCCAATGATTGTATCGGGTCAAGTAAATGCATATGGTCAAGCCATAACTCAGTTCTGTGCTCAGTCGTTAGCCAAACTTTATGTAACTCAAGCTTTGCAAAATGCCAAAGAAGGTAAGTTTTTGATAGAAAAAAAAGACAGAGAAAGAATTCAAGATTTTGTTTTTTAAATGGCTATTAACCTTAAATTTTTTTTCTCTCTCTCTCTCTCTCTCTAATTACAGAAACCAGAATTTAATTAAAATCATCGAAGAAAAATTTTTTAAAAAGGAAGCTGACTGAGGATTGGAGACAACACATCGTATAAAAAAAAATAATAATTTGTTTGTTTTTATTCTGTCTGTTTATCAATAGGGATTAATAATTAATTGTTTCCATTTCATAAAATTAAAAAAAAAAAAATAATAATAATAATAATAATAAATAAACTTATAAGAATATTTCTACCGAAAAAAAACTTTTAAAAAAATTTTTTTTTCTTATCTTTATTAAAATTTGCAGGAATGCAAATCTCACGTGACGGGAAAAGAAGGAGAAAAAAAAAGTAAGATGGAGGAAAGAGAGAAAATAAATAAAATTTTTCTAAATATCATTCATATACGTATTTTTATATATAAACACGTGAGCATAAATTTAAACGAACGGAAAGGTTCGATAAAAATTTTTATTTTTTAATTTTTTTTTTTTTTTTACAATCTAATAATAATAATAATAATGATAAACATTTTTTTTCTTTATTTTTCGTAAATATTTAGAATAATAATATCATTATTAAATATGAATTTTTTTTTTTTTAATTTTAGCACACACAACACTACGAAAACGAATAATTTTTTTTTTTTTTTTTTTGTTAATTTTAATTTAAATGGACAAATCGGTATATATATATATAAAAAGATAAAATGGACGGGATGGGAGGACGGTGCAAAAGTATTTGAAATTGGCACAAAATTTCGTATCATTTTTAATTGACGACAACGATTCTAAAAAAAAAAAAAAAAGCGAATAGAAATTTTAGTTTTTCCGTACGACTAACGTTTAACTAATACCTAATATTTAATACTGGCGTAAAATTTCGTTGTATTATTATTATTATTTAAAAAACATTTTAGGTACGAATCAAGTGCAAATCAAGTGCAGCACAATTTTTTTAATAATAAGTGTCGTGATGATGATGATGATAATAATAATTAATTAATTAATATTTAGCATTTGTCTAAATGTAAACAGCTGACAGCAGTTAAAATTACAATCAAGCTACTAACGATAGTAATTATTATTATTATTATTATTATTATTATTGCTACTGCCGAGAAAAAAAAAATTGTTTTTTTTTTTTTTTTTATTAAAACATTTTCTCTCTTTCTTTTTTAGTTTTAATTTGTTCAACCTATGAGTTTGCTAAAAATATATGGATAAAAAGATGGAGGATTTGAATGTACGATAAGCCTTCCTCTATTCGGCCTCTGTGGATATTCATATTCGTTATTATCCTTAACGAAATCAATGGCGTTTCTCGGCGCTCTATCGGTTTTTTCGGTAACTAAAACATCCGTTTGTTTACTCGATGACGTCATGATGTGATTTTGTGTATTGTAAGTACCGGAAACGGTGTTTAAAGTAGTCGTCGTAACCGTCGGAGTCGGATCGTTTTTCTTTTCGTTTGACATATTAGTGACGTTATTGTTAATTTTTTCACCCATTCGTAACGGATGAACTCCGTGATGGATTTGTGGCGTGTTTGTCGTCGTTGTCGTCGTCGCCGTCGCGGTTAACGGGATTTGACTTGTTTGTTCGGTCGAATTGTTGTTATTTTTAACCGTTGTGAAATTATCTATTTCAACCAAATCGACGTTAATAACTTCCATCGGAGACATGGGCGAATTATTTATCATCGTATCAACATTCAATGGCACCAAATAAGATTCAGCAAAATTTTCACCTTCTTTTTCATCTATCATAAATACCAATTGTGGATTATCGGATGATGAATTATTATTGCTGTTGCTGTTGCTGTTGTCGGGTAATGTTTCGTTACTTTTTTCACTTGTTATTATTAGCGTGGGCAATTCTTTTCCAACCATCATTGGTGCCGATGTTTTGTCGTTTGTATCTTTGTCGTTAATTTTAACCGGGCTCAAAAGAAACGTTTTGTTATCCTTAAAAGGTTTCGTGGGATGTGATATTGTGCCGTTGCTTTTCGTGACTTGTGCCTGTGACGTCATATTGTTATTAGGTGTATGATCGATTTCGTTCGTTGTCAAACTAACCGTGTTCTGTGTCAAAGTCGTTAGATTTTCCGTCGTCGTCGTTGTCGTCGTCGTCGTCGTCGATGCTTTTGTCACGACGACATGAGATGAATGTTTTTCAAACGGTAAATGTGGGGGATGTGGAAAAGAACTCTGAGGAGGGGGGACTTTTAAAACGTTTGGATCTTGCGTTGATGTTATTTGGGTCGATGATTCGACAGGTGTGACAACATCGGAAATCAAAGTCGAAGAATTTACGTCTCGTCTGTGTCTCGTTTGTGAAAAATACGCCGACAAAGATTTCAACGATTCCGAATTTCCGGTGTTGCGATTTTTCAATTTCGAATTGTTGTTGTTGTTGTTGTTGTTGTTATTCGCACCGGAAGTCTCGCGATTTTTATCGTCGTTAAATGCATCCGTTGTTAACTTATTGAAAAACGTACTCGCAAATGCATCTTCGTCGCAAGATAATCTTTTCATTAATTTTTCACGATCCTGAAATATTAAAATTAATCACGTGACGTTTCACAATGGGAAATTTTTTTTTAGAAAAAAAAGGAGTCGCTTACTTCGCCACCCTTGCAAGCAATTCTTCGTGTACCATCCAAACCGCAATCGGAAAACAATTGAACGATATTCATTTCCGGTATGAAAGTAACAGTTAAACTCGGAAGTGACGTTATCATACAACCATCTTCTTTTTTGGTCCATTCCGGTACTGAAACGAATGAATTTTTTTTTTTTTACCGGTTCATCTTTCACTCAAAAAAACAAACATGTCGGTGTTACCTGGTAGCTCGCAAACAAACGATGCCATTTGAGGACCCCGGCAATAATAACTATTCCAACGAAAATCAGAAATCGGATCAATGGCGGCACATAATCTTTCGTTCGTTTTCGGTATGGGTTCCAACCAATAACCGTCGCCCAATAGTTTTTCACCGTTTCTGCAATTATTATTATTATTATTATTATTATTATTATTATAGTCAAAAAGGTCGTAAAAAAGGGGAAATATTTACTCACGTCCACGAAAATGGTTTTTCCGACGATTCTTTTCTTAATCCTATCCAAATGTTGTCGGTGACGTCGAGTTCTTTTAAATAAGCTCGAGCCGCATCCATTTGAACATTGTTTTGAACTGGAAAATTTTTTTTTAAAAAAAAAAATGTTTTAAGGGGTTTTTCTTTTTTAAAAACGTTTTTTAAAAGAAAATGTACCTGAAAGTAAATCGGCGTGATGAAATCCGCAAATGGCTTCGGCTTCGTTCCACGTTACTTTATTATTAAAAAACCGGTAAAAAACTGGAAAATTTTCCTGTGGTAAAAACCATACGTTCGATATGTTTACCTAATGAAAAACAAATAGATTTTTTTTTTTTTTTTTACGATGTTGTTTGTTTGTTCAGAAACTTGTTCAGAAAATAATTTTTCTTTTTTTTTTTTTTTGTGATTTCAGTTATTTGAAGGGGGCATCGGTTAAAACGCGGGGAGTCATGTCACCAAAGAGAGAGAGAGTCCTTGTTATGTGGAAACCCTGGAATGAATAATTGAGGAAAACTCGGACCAATTCCGTCAAAGGAACGTGTCGTGATGATAATGATGACAAAATCAACGTTACAAGGTTTTTATTTTATTTTTTTTCTATTTTTTTTATAAGAGATATTATTATTATTATTGTTGTTAGGGTTTCCCCTTACGTATTGACAAACGATTTAATTATTAAAATTAAAGGAGGTGGGAGGAAAATAGGGGAGGGGAGAGATGTGGGGGGAGGGGTTAGAGAACCGGCGAAAAAATTAATAAAATTTTCTTTACGAATGATTTTTCCGGTTTGCACGATGGATTTATCAGTCGAGTATATTTGGGGGGAGGGGGGAAAAACAAGAAAATTAAATCGTTTTTCAAATTTAAAAAAAAAAAAATATTTATATATATATATATATTATACTCACGGATTTTCCGTCGGCGACGTAACCGTAAAAATTAATAATTAATAAAAATCCCGAAAAAAAATTCATTTCCGAAAAAATTTAAATATTTCACATGAGAAAATTTTGTTTAATTGTAATTTATGTTTTCATATTATTAGATTTCTTTCTTTTTTTTCTTGTCTCCAAAAAAAAAAAAAGCGCGTGCGCTCGCACCGATAAAATCGATACAACGTAATAATTATATTCTATTTTGGAATTAAGTTAAAAAAGAAAAAAAAAGGAAGAAACGGGAAAAAATCGGAAAGGGAAAAAAAATTATTATTATTATTATTATCAAAAAAATTTTCTTATATTAATCATTTTGTTTAAACATTTCATTTTTTTTTTATTAATGAAAATTATTTTTTTAAAATATTCGATTTCGCTCGTCCGCCATTTTTGTTTTTGTTTTTTTCAAAAATTATTAATTTTTTTTTTTTTTTTTTATAATGTTACGTTTTATAATTTTTATACTTAATGCCCTATAAAAAACATTAAAATTAAAATAATAGATGTGTTGGGAAAAATGGCGGCAAAATTGTATATATCTAATTCCACGTTTTGATCACGTGTTTCTTACAGCCGATTATTTAAATTCACGTCTATGGTTAAAAATGTATTATTTACGTTACTTGTCGTTGTTTCAAACTTCACTATTAATTTTAATGTATAATTTATTTAATTTTTACGATTTAATCACGATGAATGATTAGTTAATACGTCATAATAATAAAAGTATTAAATGTTATTAATGCAATCATCTTATTTCGGAAAATAAAAATGGATTTGGATGAATTTGCAAAACCGAATTTCGATCCTAAAAAATGGATAGATAACATGACGAAAGACGTTGATAAAGGAGAAGAAAGAGAGAAATCCGTTATGAGTTTAATTGCCAAACTTCAAGTACAGTTTCATAGATTAAATGGTGATTTCGAATCGACGGCACGTGACGTGATACATCATTTGCCCAAAATAAATAAGGATGCTGGCAAGCTGTCAGAAGATGCGGGTGATTTGCAAGATAAAATGAACGCCGTACGAGATGAAATTGATAAAATTAAAAAGAACACGGATATGACGATATCGTCATTGGAAAAAATCGACAGGGTTAAAATGGAATTGATGAAATATAAGGAAGCTTTGCACGAAGCTGACAAATGGACAATGTTGAGCAACGACATAAAAGCTGCTTTGGATGTCAGAGACATTGACACTGTCACATGTAAAGTTTTGACAATGCAACAATCTTTGAGCATATTGACAAATGCTCATGATTACGAAGATAAAAAATTAGAATTGGAAAGTTTTAAAAATCAATTGGAAGCCATGGCCAGTCCACTGTTGTTGCAAGCGTTCACTTCGAAATCAATCGAGCAATCTAAAAAATATGTTGAAACGTTTAAAAGCATAAACAGGTTGCCACAACTTTTGAAACTTTACTCTCAGAATCAAAAATCATTATTGATACAAGCGTGGGAAATAATGAGCGATGTTGACTCTGATGAAAATGTTGTCGAATCATTTCGAAATTATTACAATACACTGTATTCGACATGGATTGAACAAATCAAATGGTTTGATTGTGTGTTCTCTGAGAAAACCGGTGTCGACGTATTGTTGGAACTGTTCAAAGATTTATGTCAAGCATTGAGTCCGAAATTTATCAAACACATGGACAACAGTTTGAAACAAGTGTCAGAACCTCTCATCTTGCTCATGGACCTGAAAACATGCGCTCAACAATTTGCCAACAATCTCAAATCAGCAATCGGTACATTGAGCAACAATTCAAACATTGATAAGGTCAAAAGTCTCGGGAAGGCAATTTATTTACCCTACAAAAATCACATATCCAAGTATGGAGTATATCAGGAAGCAGCTCTTCATCCTCACCTGGCCTCATTGAACGTTCTGACTGACGACATAATGGAATCCGTTCAAAATCTGGGTAGTCAAAATTCCAAAGCGTTCTCTTATTTGGACGATGCAAATAATCTTTGCGTGAATTTGACGGAATCCTGCGGGTATCCCGGGTACCTCAAAGTCGCAGAAAATTTTTTAAATTCTTATTTGAATCAGTACAGGCTCATAAAGAAGAAAATAAACGAAAGTCAACAGAAAAACTACGAGGAAGTCAACATGTTTCAAATGTGTCTCAACATATTGCAATATTTGGGTAATTTTTTAAACCGGGTCAAACAATTGGATCAAGAATGCATGTTGAATTTAACAAAAGTCAAAATGGAATATTCAAAACCGGATGTTCATCCATTTTACAATTATCCGGAATTATTGCTCGACGAGACGAAGAGAGGAGAATTCGACAACGTTCTACGAAATTTGTCGGAAACGAATCAATTGAACGAATTCAAATCCGTTTTCGACAACGTGAGAGATTTGTGTCGAGATGTTTACGACGCGTCGTATAAAATAATGTTCGAACCAATATTGACGATACTCAATTCTTTGGGTACGTCAATGTGGGATGTGAAAAGGGGAACGACGACGTCGACGTCGGATTTACCGGATTACAGTTTCGTGCCGCAAGAGTACATAACGCAAATCGGACAGTATTTGATGAACATGCCGCAACTTTTGGATCCTTTTTCCCTTTCGAAAAATTTAGAACTCGCTCTGGCTTTGAGCTTGGTCGGATCGTATTATTCCGAATTGCTCGACAGCACCGCGACGGACGAAAATAGTTTTGCGGAATTGTTTCTGAGTCAAATTTCGAAGGGAACGTGCAAAGCGTATGCGAAACAAATTTTGGCAATACAAAAACTGTCGAATTTCGCATCGAAACAATTGGCGACGGACATTAATTATTTGGGTAACGTTCTCGAAGACATGGGATTCAATTTGACGAAGAAATTACAGGACATTGCAATTTTGTTGAAACTCTCACCGTCGGAATTCAATGGGAAATGTACGGATTGTTCGCCGCAAATCGTGGCAGAAGTGAGACAAATGAGAAATTTGAACATTAATTAATATAAAAAAAAATTTTCTTTTTAAATAAATAATATATATATATATATAAATTAATACAAACGCCAAATAAAAATTCAAGTTTTTCCTGTTTTCGTAATAGCGGGATTCATTCCGATCGGTCGTGATTTTTTACTCGAAACCGTTCGAACGTCTTTTGACACGTCGTCGTTATTTTTTTTATTATTTTCATCCGTGGATTTTTTTTCACCGGATTCAATTTCATAATTGACGTCTTCTATGGCTTTTAATTTAAGTCCGAGTTCCGTGCAAAGTATCAAAGCGTTGAAAAATTCCAAAAATGTCAACTGTTTGGAAAAATGATAGCCGAGTGTGATCAGTCTTGCCGAAAAAAAATCGATGATGATAATAATGATAAATTAACATACTCTGTGATTCATGTTTATGATGATTCCGTCGGATTCGAATCCCGGACAAACTTTTGTCAGGCATTCTAATATATTTTTAGCATTTAATTTATTAAAATGTAAAATTTCGCATTCGGGTTTTTCCGTATTGATTTCTTCGCAATTTAATACTTCCGGAAAATTAAATGGCAAAGGACTCGGAATGTATTTTAATTCGCCGGCAACGGTCATTGCATTTTTTCCAGACATCATGTAATTGGGTAACTTTTCTAACGTCCCGAAAAAAGAAAAAAATTCAACTCGCGACGATTTCACATAATAATAATAATAATATAGTTATTAATACCGAAATATTTAATAATTTCCGGTTTTGAATTTTCATCATCGCATTTTTTCTGATAGGTTTTCATTAGGAAATCTCTCACAGTGTGAGGTTCGCCGATTCTTTTATAAATTGCATACATGGCATCGAGGGGAACGATATCCGTTTCTAAAAATTTTTTCTCTTCTGAACAAATTGAAAAAAAAAAAAAAAAACAATTATTATTATTATTATTATTATTATTATTATTTCAGTAGAAAAATCCGAGAAAAGGGTATGAAACGCATGAAAAGAAAACCTTTATTATTATTATTTTTACAAAAATTTAAAAAAATTTTTTCAATGTCGTTTTTTAAAAAATATTTAAAAGCGGACGCGAGAATGTTTTTTATTTCTAAATTTTCATAATAATTAATAAATTGTAATATTTTATCATCGTCTAATTTGACTTTGTCGTAGAGTATGTATTTCCCGTAGGAATCCCAGGATAAAAATATTATTATGTGTACGAATTGTCCGAGTCGTATGGGTTCGAACGGATCGTGAACGGTTTTCAATAATAAATAATCTTCTTGTGCTAAAAAAAAAAAAAAAAAAAAAAAAACAAGATGGGAACGTTAATGATGTCTTTTTTTTTTTGTTGTAGGTGAGAGAGAGAGAGAGAGGGAGAAGGGGATATGGGATACCTAATTTTTCATCCATATCAACGAGGGATTGATAATTATTTGGTATTTCGCAATCAATGAGGAATTGCCATAGGAAAAGTCTTAGGAGAACGCATTTAAACGATGGGATTTGTTCGCATGCCAAAGTCGCGTAAAGGTTATAACAATTCTATAATTAATTTTATTATTATTATTATTATTATTGTTATTATTATTATTTAATGAATTTGTTTGTTTGTAGGCGTTTTTTTCGTACGTACTTTCAATTCGGATACGCTACACGTGATTGCATTTCTTAAATATTTTTCTTCTTGCGTTAGTGCAAGATCCGATAGGAAAATTTCTTCCATGCAATGAAAAGACTCGACGTCGTCGAAATCTCCGGATTTTATGGGGAGTTTCGGATATGGATTTAAATCCTTTTCGAAAAATTTTTCCACGTGAGTTTTATATCTTGTTAAATGCATTGTTAAATCTAACGATTTTATCGATGAATGCGCCGGAATGGTGATAACTTTTGACGTTCTTGAAACCGTCAAATAATTTGCCAAAGCCTACACGGGGGGGGGGGGGGCGTGTCATTAGAAAAAAAAAAAAAAAAAATGGGGGAGGTCATTTGTTGCATTGCAACATCACTCACTCACTCACCTCGTTTTCCTTACTCTTAAATCTTCTACCGAGCGTACGATTTTTAACATCCAAACCTAATAAATCATCATCGTTTGAATTTAACAAACCTTGTTTGTCGTTGTAAAAAAGATTTTTAGCCGTGACGACTTTGTTGTTGACGCACACGACGGTACCGGATCCCCATTTTAAATCATCTTTCCAAATCGTATCGATGAGAACCCCTTGTATCGTTTCTAAAATTCCATTTCCGTTTCTTTTCTAATTAACGTCAAAAACGAGTAAAATAAAATTAAGAAGGAAAGAAAAAGTGGGGGGTGGGGGTTGCGGGGGGGGGAAAGTGAAAAATTACTCCGTCGATCCAATAACCACGATAAGTGTTCGTTGCCGGATATGATAAAGTTTTATTTATGAATCCGTTCCAAGTGTATTCGCCGTAACCGTTCATCAAATCGTTTTTCCATTCTCCGCGATATATCTACGAAAATACGAAAGAAAATTCTTATTTTTCTTCCCCGTCCCCTATCCCCGTTTTCCAGGAGTGAAAATTTATATACAAACGTCGTTATTGTTCCAAATCATGACACCGTTTCCGTTTCTTTTATCTCGGCTCCAGTAACCTATATATTTCGAACCGGATGGATATTGTCTGTACCCGAAACCTTCTTTCATTCCATTTTCCCATTGCCCCCTGTAAAAATCCTGTTCTTTCGATGGATCTTTGTAAACGATCAAACCCTCGCCGTGTCTTTTACCGAGCCACCTTTTTTTTTTTATAAAAAATGATTTCGTCACGATGACGTCAGCAAAGGGGAAAAAAATTGAGAATATCCCTACCAGTGACCCGTGTACACGACTGGAGAATTGTACAAACAGTAAATCCCTTCTCCGTGCCTGTACGCTTTATAAACACCACCCTCGTAAGTGTTTTGATTGGAAAAATCAAATCTTCCTTTTCCCGTCGCGCAACCACCGATAAAATCACCCTAAAAAAAAAAAATTCCAATCATAATAATGATAATTACGCACACGCGTGCACGCACGCACACGCACCGCGAAGACGGTTCCGTCGTTCCAAAAATAAGTTCCTTCTCCTTCCATTAACCTTCTCGAAACTCGACCCCTATACCAGGCACCGTTAACGAAAGTCAAATTAACATCTTCGTCAGGTTCAGGTTTTGTAAATTCATTTATATCGAATATTTCGGATTCGTATTCGCCGCATTCGAATTCGGTTTCGTTCGATTCGCTACTCATAAAAATAAAATTTTTAATCAATCAACCAATCAGTGAATGAATGAACGAATGAAATTTGTATAAAGTTTGTACGAACGTTTTCGAAGGATTTTGTTGTAAGTTATTTTTATTGCCCAATGATAATGATGATCTTTTCGAATAAACATTTTTTAAAAAATCAATCTAAATAAATAAATAAGGATTTTATTAATAATAATAATGATTTTTTTAAATAGGGATTAAAAGAAAAAAATACCGACGGAAACAGTCGATGGATATTCGCAGGGATACAATTCGCCATAATCTTCAGTGTCGTCATTTGATAACAAATCGGGATTATCTAATTTTTCCTTCTGGCAAAATTTACCATTCCAACTGTAAGTTAAAAAACATTTTATTTACGTCATCATCATCATCATCATCATTATCATTATTATCATCACCGTTTGAAAACAAACGGGGGGAGGGGAGGGGGGGTGTCGTCGTACCTTTTTACGAGTACGTCCAAAGCGCAATTGATAAAAAAATAAATTAAACTTTCTCGTGCCGTTACCGGACATCTTTTATCCGCTTTCACGCTGTCCAAATCTAATTTTTCATCCGATTGTGATTTGACACCTTCTTCTATTTTCAATAATCAATCAATCAATCAATCAATTAATTAATTATGGGGGGGTGGGTGGGTGCGTGGGAGGAGTTACACAAACGACAATTTTATTTACCGTGTGATAAAAGGACGTCATCATCCAAATTAATCGAATCCGGTTCCGGTTTTTTGATTGATTTTAATTGATCGGCTTTTATTTGAGCCGGAGTACCTTTCGGACATTTAAACATAATTTCAATAATAATAATAATAATCTTTACATCATTCAAAACAAAAGGGAAAAGGGAAAAAGAATTTGAAAATGACTAGGGAAATTTTTTCCCTACTTTTTCATATTCGATATATCGAAATGCGAAAACGATCGATATATCGAAATGCGAAAACGATCGATATATCGATCCCGCACGCACATTTTTAGTTTAAATATCATATAGAAAGAGACAATTTAAAAAAAAAAAAAAGTTTTATTATTATTATTATTATTACTATCAATAGTATTTTTTTTTTTTTACATGTTTTTCAAATTTTTTTTTTTTGTAAAAATTCTTAATAGTTTTTGTGCAAATTGAAATTTTTCTAAAAATACGCGTCCCTCGTTTCGTGTTTGTTTGTGTGTGTGTGTGTCGTTGTGTTTGTACACCCTAAATGTTGTTTTATAAAACAAACAAAGTTTTTTTTTTTTTTTTTGCCAATTTTAAATTTATACGAACATCATCACTTGACAGAATTCGTTTACAGAAAAATCCTATTAATAATAATAATAATGATAATAGTTTGCTTCGTTTGTTTGTTTGTTTTTCACGTTCGTAATAATAATGATAACGTTTATAATCCATTGGTTTATTGTCTTATGTAAAGAGAGAGATAGAATGAAAGAAAGGTTCGAATGTTTTTTCGATTGAATTCGTTACGAGCGGCAGTGCGTTTGTTTGTGTTTGTCTCTGTGTGTGTGTATGAGCGCGCACGTTTGTTTGTTTATAAAAATTTACGTGGAATTAACGGGGGTGCCATCATGCATTTATACAAAAAAAAAAAAAAAAAAAAAAAAAAACTTAATTTAAATATAATAAAGTAAATAATGTTGAACGAACGCGACGCATTAATCTGTATATATATATATGTACAATTATTATAGTAGATCGATACAAAGGTTAAATGTGTGGCTACTACGTGTCGTAATCTTCATCTATAACACATTCTTTAGCAACGTTTTCTTCGTCTTCGTGATATCCATTTTCTTTCTTATTATTTCTTTCGTCACTCTTTTCATCATCGTCTTCCTCTTTGTTGTCGTCATCATCATCTTCATAATTCTCATCATCATCATCATTTTTATTTATTTTTATCTTATCCTCCTCCTCTTCCTCGACTTCCTTTTCACCATTAGATTTAAAATTATCACTCATTTTAGAACAATTAGAAAGTTTAAGTTCGTTGAGCTGAGTTATATTACGACCCGACATGTTTCTTATCGAAGATGGCATTAATTCGTTTGTTTTCACGTTCGTAAAAGGGAAATTTGTTGAATAATTATTTGACATCATTTGTGAACTCGACGTGTGTTGTATAACCGTTGTCGTACCAACAAACAAAGAGGACGGAGTGATAATATTAGGTTCCGCAGGTTTATTCTCCTATAAAAATTTAAGGTTTTTCCATTAGGTTGTTACTTTGTCAAAATTTGTGTCGAATGATTTGATTGAATGAAAACTTACATAATCATCACTACCGATAGGAATTTCTTTATAAAACTTTGGTTGAGATGTTTGTAATAGGGGAGGTTGACTAGTAGCAACGCTTGAACTTCTCGATGAACCCCCATCCGATTGTGGTGGTGGTGGTGGCTGATTTTGAAATTGAAAACAATTATAATATTTAGTCGATGGTGCAGGACTTATGACGACACCTGCTTGACTGTTGTTTACGCAGGGAGATGTAAAATCATCTTCAATACTAGACACATCTGGAATACCTTTGACTAGATCTTTTAAAAAATCAAATCGACTTTCTGAAAGTATGCACTGTTTCCTGCAACACCACCACCATTTAAATTAATACAAGTTTATTATTATTATTATTATTATTTCAAAATTATCGATAATACATTTATACAATCGATTGTAATGAATGCATCACAAATAATAATAATAATAACAACGGTGACAAGGTTGACAAAAATTAAAAGCTTTTATTTACTATTTACTCATTTACAATTACAATCTCATACAAATATAAAAGGAATGTAAGAATGAATAATAATAATAATAATGGTTAAATGAGTGTGGACACTTACATGTGTGTAGGAGTCAATGTTTTAGCATTTTTAGCACTAGTGATCTGCATGGCTCTTTTTAATAATGATTCGACAAACAATTCTAACGTTCTTGATATGATAACTGGCACAGCTTGAGCCACTTTTCCAATTTCTTCATCTGTTTGCATTATTTTTTTTATACGCCCCTTTTTATAACCAAACCAAAAAAGAAAACAAACAAACAATAAATAAATAAAAGCAAACTCATAATAGGATTTATAAGAATGTTCTAGAAACGTATCGAATAAGTAAAATAATTAAAATTAATGTGAATATGTATAAACACATACACGCATAAATAAATACTCACAGCTGGAAATCTAGCGTTATATTTTTTCTTTTTGCTAGGCATTTTCAATATATATGTGTGTGTATTTAATTATCGAAAATAATTCTCGTTTTATATTTATATAAGAATTAATCGATCGTAGGTTTACCGATGATAATAATATTAATATTAATAATTCTCATGTTTTTACTCGGTTAGAAAAAAACAAACAAACAAACAAACAAAAAAAAACAAAAAAATTAAATGTTATATATCTCCTCGTTCTCGCGACTAACAACAATCTCGTTTTCTTTTTTTTTTAACCATAGAGTTTCCGGTTTAGCGATTATTATGATGGCGGTGGTGGCGGTAGAAGCGGTAAAGTCGGCAACTATGGTGACTGCTCAACTCATCGTTAGAGCCACCATAGTTTTAAAAATTGGTTTTATTTATTTATTTATTTATTTATTCACTTTCGATTTTATTAAAATAAATTATGATTTTACGGTTTTTTTTTATTAAGGTTTGGTTAGTTAGGACGCCATGTTAATAATAATAATAATAATAATTGATTGCGTGTTAATAATTTTATTATTTATTTATTGTGTTTATATTTTTTATTGGTCGTTGAGAGAGAGAGAAAACATGCAACAATGGATTCGTAACATTTAATAATAATGAAAAAAAAAAAAACATAAAATTATGTAAATGGCCTTGAAAAAAAATTGACAGGTTTTTTTTTTATTAAAAAATGTGCGTGTGCGTGAGTGCGTGAGTGCGCGTGTTAATCGTTTTTATTTATTTAGGGAGACCGACTCGTTTCCCCCCTCCCCCTTCGCCACTCCCGCACGACGCCATTTTGGTTTAGTATCAAATTTCGACGAGGATTTCGTCGAGAGATTTTCTTTTCAAATCCGGTACGAGTGCATTTTCCGACGGGTATCCGACGGGAAGTAACAAAGTTAATTTTTCATAAGTTGGCCGCCCTAGTAAATTTCTCAAAGCGGGACCACAATTTAATGGCGTGCTAGTCAACGAAACTAATCCGGCGTTCTAATTAAAAACAAAAAAAAAAAAAAATTTTTTTTATTAATATAAATGTTCTGGTTGTTGTTGTTGTGGTTGTTGGTGTTGTCGTTTGTGTTTGTTTCTACTCACGTGAATGGCTGCTAATAAAAATCCGGCTGCTATCGATACGCTTATTTCATTATAATAATGTATTTTTTTCGTACCGTCATTTTTATAACTATATATTTGTTTGAAAACTAAAATCAAATATGGCGCATCCGTTAAATATTCCTTTATCCAATTTGTTTTTAACGGTTTTAAATCTGTCGTCCATTGAATACCTGTCGGTGGTTTAGACAAAAATAATACGAATTGAAAAAAAAAAAAAATTAAATGACGTGGAAGGAGAAAGTAAGTGTTATACCCATTCTTTTTTCATAATTGATTTTTTCTTCTTCTTCGACGATTTCTCGTATTTTTAATTTCATTAAAGGATCCGATACTGTGACGTATGTCCAAGGTTCCGTATGTGCTCCACTTGGTGATGTACCTGGAATTTTAAAAGGTTCGTGTCATTAGCATTGCTCCCGTCGGACGGTTTCTCTCTCTCTCTTTCTCTCACCTGCCGTTTTTATTATGTTACGTATTATTTCCGGGGATATCATTTCTTTGCTAAAATGTCTTATAGTTCTTCTTTCGTTCATCAAATTGTAAAAATTCAAAGAACGTTTTAAACTTTCTTCCATTGGTAATTTATTAAATTTGTAAGGTACGTGTTGTAAATTTTCAGGTAGAGAACTTTGTACGTACTTTTCACCATCGAATTCCTTTTCATCAAAATCATCTTCCCCTAAAAACAGGCACACAAAAATTAATCGAATAACCTCTTCCCTCCCCTCCTCCCCTACAAAAAAACAAAAAAAATTGTTCGTACCTTCGTCGTGTATCCCGTCGCGTTCGTGATTCATCCTTTTCATCTTTTCATCTATTTTCACGTCATTTTTATTTTTACTTCCACGATTGAATAACGTAAACGATAGAAAACACAAAAATGCACAAACGAATATATTACTCCAATTATCAATGACGAATTTATCGAATTTAGACATTTTTTTTTTTTTTTATTAAATAAAATCCTTCGTTCACATTTAAAAAACTACGCAATGATAATAATGATAATAATAATAATAATAATTAACAATCTATCGGAGACGTTGACCGATTTTTTTTTTTTTTATATACGCCCGATTGATAAGACCGCAATTTAAATTATTATTATTATTATTATTATTATTGTTCTGTTACCACTTTTTTTTTTTTTTTTTTTATAGTTAATCCGTGCGAATGTTAACGTAACAATGTTTTTATTATTATTATTATTTTTTAAATAATGTATAATTGATAGCAACGATAAAATTTATATAAAACGAGAAAAAAAAAAAAAAAAGTTTTTTAATTTCAAGGCGGTTAACATTTGAATAAATTGCGCAAAATAATTGGCAATAAACCATGACCCGACTCACTTTTCTACTGCCACTTTAAAATTTTTTTTTTTTTTTTTTTTGTATTGGAAGTTTTTAATGCGAATGAAAATTAATTAACGTCGTGGAGTTAAAATATTGTTTGTTGTTTGTCTCGTTTCCTACCACAATTTTTTTTAGGTTGTCTCTCTCTCTCTCTCTTTCTCTTTTACGTACATCTCCCCTCTCTCTCTTTCTCTTTTACGTACATCCCCCCTCTCTCTCTTTCCCTCTCTCTCTCTGTAATTTTCAAAAGTTAAAATTTTGTTTTTCCGAGGTTATCGAAAATTAATTAAACCGGTATTAATCAATCAATCAGTCAGTCAGTCAATCAATCCGTTTTATAAACGTATAAATTGTTAAAATTTTCATTTTGGTATTTTTCAAATATTTTTTCCAGGGGTACCAACTTCATTTTTATACAATGATAATAATAATAATAAATTTTTCAAAGGTCGTAAAAGAAATTCGTATGTATCGTTATACGTTATTATTATTATTATTATTATTATTATTACTGATATTCGTTATCAATGTGTACTCATTTAATTATTTCCTATTGATTACCAATAATAATTCGAACGATGATAATAATAATATCTGTACGTAAAAATTTATTTATTAAAAATAAATCGGTCGAACGATTGAAACAAACGCATTATTATTATTATTATTAATGTCAAATATTACGGACGGATGAGGTGAAAAAAAATATTGTCGAATTTTTATTTATTTAAGGCGCTTGCGTATCCACCCACGCATGCACGCACGCACGCACGCACGAAAAAAAAATTTTTTTTAAAGCGACGGTAAAAATAATAATAAAAAAAAAAAAAAAAATTGAGTTAAAATTTTGTTTTATTTACTCACAAACACCGTCAGCCCCTGTGGCCTAATGGATAAGGCATCGGTCTCCTAAACCGGGGATTGTGGGTTCGAGTCCCACCAGGGGTAACGCGAATCAAAAAATTTTTTTTATTTATTATTATTATTTTAAATCGCGAATGGTTGTAATTTTTAACGCCGTAATTATTATTATTATTATTTTTTTTTTACGAGGCCGAGAAAAAAAGAAGAAAAAAAATTCCGACGCGAATCTCGAATCTTTAAATATCACTGTTATTATTATTATTATTATTCAATAGAATTTTTTTTCTTAGAATCGGATTTATACGCTGTTAGAGTTCGTAATTTACCCGATAGATGGTGTTGAAACAATCTGTTAACTCTACCATAATTTTTATAAAACATTCAGTAAATTTATTCGACGCCGTAATAATAAGTAATCGTAGCGACGTAAACAAATTTCGTTTGTTTGTTTTTTCCTTTTGTTTGTTTGTTTGTTTTAAACTAAAAAAATTACATAGAGTATTTAAATCAGATTTAATCGACTGTGTCAATCATTTTTCATAGAATAAAAAAAAAAAATTTTACACGTGATACAATTTACGTTAATGTGACAAACGTTTACACAACGTCGATGAGAGAATTTTTTTTTCATTCTTTTAGAAATTTATTAATAATAATAATAATAATGATAATAATGATAATAATATTATTAATAATAATAATAATAATGATAATAATAATAATAATGATAATAATAACAATAAATCACTTTCATCTTTTACTTTTATATTTACGAAAAACATTCATTGGTTTAAATTTTTACTTTCTACATAAAAAAATGGAAAACCTCAATTTAGGTTTAGGTTTAGGTTTATACATTCATAAATATTTAAGGACAAAAAATTTGAATGCGAGTAGTATTATTATTATTATCATTATCAATATTATTCTAACTGTTACGATTAGTTATTATTATCTTGAGTAACATTAACCTAGTGACACGTTTACTTACCTTAATTAATTACTTGAAATTTTTTTATTTATTTTAAATTTCGAATTACCCCCACCACCACCACCGTCAAGCACGAATTTTTCTACATAACAATAAATTTACTTATAAAGATTTTCTAGAACGTTCTAGAAAAGAAAAAAATAAATAAATAAATTTATGTAATTAAAAATGTTAATAGGAAAGTTTTATTAAAACGATTAAATGTTAGTAAATATTTATTTATTCTCTCTTTCTCTCTCTCTCTCTCTCTCTCTTTTTAATAATTAATTACGTAATAAAATTATTGTTGCTGTAACATATGTTAAAATCATCATCATCATCATCGATAGGAAAAAAAAAATGGCAAATTTTTGTATCGAAAGTGAAACGTGATTTTTTTTTTTAAACGAAAAAACTTATCATTATTATTATCATTATTATTATTTATCCAGGACTTTCTTTTTTGTTTAAGTAACCGACTGACCGAAATCTGTCATGAATGTTTTTTTTTTTTTTTACATAATTGTTAAAAAGTATTAAAAGGCCGTTATTTAAATGTTAGGCGGCGACGGGGCGGTGGTGGTGGGGAGGGTGATGGGGGCGGGGGGTAGGGAAGGGAAATTTTAACGTCCTTCGTTAACGACAATAATAATAATAATTTTTTATTTTTGACGACCGAAAAAAAATCGTTTAATATATATTGTGAGGGAGAGTGAGAGAGAGAGAAGTCGACCGAACTTCTCACGATAATCGCAGTAATGTTTCTTTTTTTCACATTAACAAAAACTCGACTCGCTAACACACTCACACACACACACACGCACGCACGCACACGCACGCTAAACGTCGTCGAAGCTTTTCTTTTTTAAATCAGTTTGCTAATAGTAGTAGTAGTAGTAATAATAATAATAATAAATAAATAGTCGACTTTATGAAACGTAAACGGATTGATATAGAGTTTATCATTTGAATAACGATAATAATAATAATAATAATAATAATAGTAAGGAAAAAGAAAAAAGGAAAAAAAGGAAAAAAATTTTGTTTTTTTTTTTAAAATTTAAATCCCGAGTGTATCCATGGTTTTGTTTTGTTTTTCTAAATATTAATTAAAATATCATTATTATTATTATTATTATTATTATTATTATTATTATTATGTATTAATAAATTGCGTCGTCGTCGTTTGTTTATGTTTTTTGATTGCTATGTTTTGCTTATGAGTAAATTAATATCAGTGCGTTTGTTCGTTTGTTCGCGTTGACCGTACGTATATATTCGTGTTTTACTTATTTAATTATTATTATTATTATTGATGTTAATTATTATTATTATTATTATTATTATTATTATTATTATTATTATTATTATTATTATTATTATTATCATTATTATTATTATTATGCGGCATGTAAATGTGTTGAATGTTTTTTTTTTTTTTTTTTTTTTTCGCGAGGATTTAAAAAGAAAACAAAAAAATACTAATAATAATGATAATAATTGAAATGTTTTTTTTTGACGTCCTCGACCTTGACCCCGTTCCCGTCTTCCCACCACCACCGCTGCCGCCCCCACTCCCTCTCCCACCGAACGGTTACTTTTTCCCCGTTGTTAATTATCATTATTATTAATTTTTTTTTGTAAATAATTGTTTGGGGGATTCGATTCGGGAAAGTGATTTGATTTCCGGGTTATTTTATATTATTCGAGTGATATGTACACGTTTGTCGTGTCAATAGACAAATAAAATTAATTAAAGGCTCTTCTACTACCACTACTACTAAATAATATAATAATTCGGTTGATGATAAATTTCGTTTTCGTTTTGTCGCACGATAAGTAAATCGATGAATGATGATGACCTTGACTAATGAAAACAACCTTTGAAATTCGTTTGTTGTTGTTGTTGTTGTTGTTTACTAAAAGGAAAAAGAATTTTTTTTTTTTTTTTAAATTTGAAATTTTTGACGTCGTAGAAATTTCCGTATCGCGCATGACGACGTGTAAAAGGTTATGGATTTTATTATTATCATTATTATTATCATTATTATCATTCACCGATTTAAGGTTTTTTTTTTTTTTTACTCAGGTTTTTTATTTTTACGAACCTTGAAAAACGTTATTATTATTTGGAAAAATAAAAACAAACGTCGTAATCGAACGAAGCATATAAAAAAAAAAAAAAACTAATCGATAAATTAAAAAAAAAAAAACTTTTCTTTTTTCTCTCACTTCCGTTTCCTCTTTCACCACCACCACCGCCGCCATCTTTTATTTCACACAATACCTGACGATGAGAAAATGTATAAAAAAATTCGATTAAATTTTTAAAAGGAAACCGCTTTAGTCGTACAAAACGTCGAACGAAAAAACAAACCCAAATCGTTTGTATGCAAACGTTTGTTATCACGTTATCAAAATACGTATCGACTTCTCCCCTCTTCCCCTCTTCCCTCCCCTTCCCCCACCGCCTCCTCCTCCACCTTCCCCCTCCTCTTTATTACGTGATTGAATTAATTAAAAAAAATTTTTTCAACCGGAGGAAATGAAATAGAAAATTTTTAATAATCGATCGCCGCAATGATTATTAGTATTATTATTGTGATGGTGATGGGGGGAATGTGGGGAGGTGGTGGGGAAGGTGACATAATGAATCGTCAGTCGGTTAGGTGATAATCATTATTATTATTATTATTTATTACGTGTAATAGTTTTTTTTGTCGATTCGCCACGTGTACATCATAAAGAGAGAGAAAGAAATTTTTTTTTTTTTTTTCTGTTTTCTTTATTTCTAATTTCTTCTGCTCACGCTAAACGATAGAAAAAAAAACATCATCATCATCATTATCATCATCATTATTATTATTATTGTTATTATTATTATTATTGTTTTAAAAAAATGGCGAGAAATCATGATGAAATGTTGAATTTTTTATTTTTTTTTATTTTATTTTTTTCACATAGTAGGTGGGAAGGGGGGCTGGGAAGGAAAGGAAAGGGTTGTTACAAAAAAGGGGGGAGTGAGGAAGACGGGAACGAGAAGGAGGAGGGATGATGAAAAAAAGGGAAGGGGAAGCGTGGGAAAAAATTTTTCTACTAAAATCGAAAAAAAAAAAAGATTTTATTTCACGCTTGTTCAAAAGAATTTTTTTTTATGCTTTACCTTTTATTATCATTATCATTATCATCATTATCATCATCATTATTATTATTATTATTATTATCATCATTATTATTATTATTAGAAAAATATTTCGCGCGTGTATAAGTCGTATAGGAATTTTTAAACTTTTTTATATTTTTTACCTTATTTTTCATTTTTCCACCTTTTTAACCTTTTCCGACATTTTTTTTTCTCTTTTTTTTTTATTCACTTTCTTTTAACCCAAAACCTTTTTTTTTTTTTTTTTTTTATTCTTTTCATAAACTTTAATAAATTTTCTTTTCCTTTTTCTTCTCTGTTGTTATTTAACAACTTAGAACAACAACAACAACAACAAACACGTCGTTGAGAAAAATTTATTTCTAATGCGCTTGTCTTATTCGTACAAACGAATGAAAAATAAAAAAAAATTATTCGTAAAATGATTTTCGAATTGTTTTGTTGTTATTAAATTTTCACGATTTAAATTTTCTTTTTTCTTTTTTTTTTTTTTTTTGCAAATGTTGGTAGTAGTGACGTTATAATAATAATAATAATAATAAAAACGTGATTTACGTAATTTTTCTTATTTTTTTTTAATAAAAATTTCCACGAATGTTTTTGACAGTTATTTCGTTGTGAAAAAAAAATTAAAATTTTTTTTATTATTATTTTTAATTAATATTAAAAACGAAAATTATTATTATTATTATTATTATTATTATTATTATTATTATTATTATTATTATTATTATTATTATTATTATTATTATTATTATTTATTTAAACAAACAAAAAATAAAAATAAAACAATAATAATAATAATAATAATTTTTTTCTGATGTTTCCAAATCGAAGAACAAACAAACATTAAAAAAAAAAAAAAAAAATTTGGCAATGTTATTGTACTTTTTCTTCTTTTAAATATTTATTTTCTTCTGCTTGAAATTTTATTCGAACGTATTGAACGCACTAATAATAATAATAATAAATAATTTTAGTTTAAAATTTAAGGGATTGGGGGGAAAAAAGGAAATAAGTAAAAAAAAAAAAAAAAGAAACGAAATGTATAAAAAAAAAAATAACAATAGTGATAAAGATGATGAAAAAAAATTAAAAAAAAAACTTTGTGATAAAAATAATGATGACGTTTGTGATAAGGGAAGTGATAAGAAGAAGAAGAATTTAAGTGACGAAAGGTTAAATACGGTCATAGTGAAAAACGCGAGTAAAAACGATGATGATGATGATGATGATAGTGACGATAGTGAAAAAATAAAATCACGGAGTGATGAAAATGATGAAAAAGTTCGCGAACGTGATGACGATGGTGGCGGTGACGGTGGAGAAAACGAAAACGACGGGGAGGAGGAGGTGGAGGAGGAACAAACACAACAACAACAACAACAACAAACGGGAAAATTATTGAAAAAATTAATACAACCTTACGAAGAAACAGTCACTCACGTCCTCACATACGGTGAGTTTTTTTTTTACTTTTTTACTTTTTCTTATTCATTTCGTCCGTTTGTTTGTTTGTTTGTTTGGGTGTTTGTACCTGTTTGTTTATTACCCGAATGATTTCGTCACAAATCGGAAAAATTTTGCTTTGATTTTTTTTTGACCTTTCGACCTCGATGTAATGATTTTTAAACGATTTTGTTGTATATTTAAAGTATACAAATTTTTTGTTCCCTCGACACGATAAGTTTTCCATTCATCGTTATCATTATTATCATCATCATCGTCATCATCATCATTATTATTATCATTATCATTATTATTATCATTATCGTTATTATTATTATTATCAATTTATTTATTATTATTACAATATACAAAAATATTTAAAATGTTTATAGCGGTAAAATAAAATTTATGGAGGATTAAACGGGATCCCCGTTTTATATGGGAGGGGGGGGGAATATACCACGTGATTGATTGATCCCCTTTGTCTTTATACGGGATTTTTTTTTTTAATGATGATGATGATGATGATTAGATTTCATTTTGATATATATATATTTACGTACATAATTTTATTAATAATTAGATTAATATAAGTTAATCGGTTCACGATATAAAACGATTGATTGATTGATTGACTGATTGATTGGTTGAATCGTGGTAAAAGAAGAGAGAGAGAGAGAGAGAGAGAGAGAAAATGGTAACGATACGTCGTGTCGCTGTTAAAAATATTTATTTAAAAAAAAATTTAACAAATTATTATTATTATTATTATTATTATTTAAATAATGATTTTGTTGACGGTTTTCATGTCGATGATGATGATGATGATGATGATGATAATAATAATTTGTGTAATGGATTTTAACGGAGATTTAAAAAAATAAAAAATAAAAAAAAAACAAATTAATTAATTTAACCGTTCGGGGCGGGCGGACGGGGAGGGGCGGCGGCAGCGGGGGGCAGTCTAACGAGAACAGAAATTTTAATTTAATTTTTTTTTTTTTTTTTTTTTTTTGCGGTCGTTAATAAAATTTTGGCGTATTTTCGTTTCTCGTTACAAAAAAAAATATATTTTGGTCGTTTTTTTTTTTTTTTTTTGTTTTCGTATTTATTTTTGCTGTCGTTTACATTTAACCGTTTTTTTTTGCCAAACGTCCAAAAAAAATACGTTCGATTATAATAAAGTTTTGAACGGCAAGATGATGATGATGATGATGATGTTACGACGGGGTTCGAACGAAATTAATTTTTTTATTTATTATTATCATTATTATTTTCGGGGTATTCGTATGGTCGGTATTAAAATTAGTAATACGTTTGTTTGCCTGTTTGTTTGTTTGTTTGTTTGCGTTTTTAAGGGGGGGGGTGTATGTGTGTTATAAATAAAATTCGCGGCGTAACGAATAAATAAGGTTGGATTGATAAGGAAATTTTTATTTATTTATTGATTTAGTATTTTTAATAATGTAAACAATTTATGGGAGGGAGATGTGGGGAGGGGGAGGGAGAATTTTTTTTTAATCAATGAACACGTGAATAATATTTAACTGGAAAATAGGAAAAAATTTTTTTTCCTTTATTTTTGAAGTTTTTGTAAATGTTTAAAGTTTCCGTTTCGGGTGCGAAAATGATTTTTTTAAAAGGTTTTAATTATTCGAAAGCTAAGTATAATTACAGGATGGCTTTTTATATTCTTATTTTTATATTTTTCCCTCTTATTATTTTAAATCTTTTTTATTTTTATTCCTCTTTCTCTTTCTCTCCATTTGTTTTCTCCTTCTGTCTTTATTGACTTTTCTTATTTTTTTCTTTCTCTTCTTTTTATTCCCTTCTCTCTCTCTCTCTCTCTTTTTCATTTTTCCGATCTCTATCTTTTCTCCTTTTTTTTTTCTTCGTATATATATTTGTATCGTTTTCATCAATATTTTTATTTTCTTTTTCCTTTTATTTCTTTTTCTCTCTCTTTCTTTCTCTACTTTTTTTTTCTCTTCTTTTCCTCCTCTTCTCTTCTTCAAAATTTTTTACTTACTCCCTTCACGTTTTTATCTTTTTTTTTTTTTTTTTACGATTTACTTACTCCGTTCGATGTATTTTTATTTAATTTTTTTTTTTTTTTTTTAAATTTTTCATTCATTTTTTAAAATGTTTCAGTGTTAAATTACATTAGTTTTTTTTTTTTCAACCCCCGCCTTCCCCCGATGATAAAAAATTCACCCTTCGATTTGCGCGCCATCTTAAATCCAATACCAAAACTAATAATGATAAAATAAAATTTCGGATCAATTTCTGAGAAAAAAATTTTTCTTTTTTTTTTCATTTTGAATTTGAAAAGGGTTGATTTTATTAAGCGACGAATGCCGTTTTGGAAGGCGGGGGATGAAGGAAGCAATAACATTATTTACACCTGGAAAATCTTAAAGGATAATTTTTGTACTAAAAATAAATCTAATTAACAAAAAGAAGAAGAAGAAGACGAAAAAGTTTTAATTGCCTTTTATTTACAAATTACCGGGGAGATTAAGAAGAAAAACGTAATTTTTTTTTTTTTATTACTCTCGTAATATTTAAATGTAAGGAAGAAAAGAGAAAAAAAAACGGGTAATAAAATAATTTTAAAATGTATAATAATAATAATAATAATAATAATAATAATAATAATAATAATAATAATAATCATCATCATCATTTAAAAAAGAATAAAATTTTAAAATGTTGAAACTTACTACACAGATGGTAATAGAATCGTACGATGAATAGAAAAAACGAGAGAGAGAGAGAGAGAAAAAAAACTTTTGTAACAAATCTAAATGTGTATGAGGAGAGAGACAAAGAGAGAGAGAGAGAGGTTAGAAATAAATGTCGATTTTCCATACAGGTAGTAGAATGAGAGAGAGAGAGAGAGATATGTTTATTCAAGGTTAAAAACATGTTTATGCCATTTTTGGCACTCCCACGCCTTAAAAAATAATTTTTTTTTTTTTTTTTTTTTTTACGAAATGTAAATTAATTTGTTTAAAATTTATTATCATTATTATTATTATCATTATTATTATTTTTACTTTAATTATAATTCGTAGGTGTGAATGAAATAGAATGAAAAAAAAAATTATTTATTTATATGACCTTTGACACGATAAAAATTATAATATTTATTTATTTTGTGTAAATGTACAATGAAAACTTTACCACTTCTCTCTCTCTCTCTCTCTCTCTGTTTCTCTTTCTCTCTGTTTCTCTCTCTCCGTTTCTCCCTCCCCTCTCTCTCTCTCTCTCTGTTTAGAAAAATGCGATTTTCTTCTTGTTCCACGATCGTCGTCGTCGTCGTCGTCGTCGACGCCACGACGCAATTTTCAACGCTTTCGCATTTCGTTACTATTATTATTATTATTAAATGTTTTTTTTTGGGGGGGGTAAAAACTCGGTAATGGTGTTGATATGACGTCGTTGAATCCAGCTAATTTATGCCCCTCCCCTCTTCCCCCTCCCTCTTTCCCTTCCCGCCCGAGTTTTTTTAAAAAAAATATTTATTCGAAATAAAATCTTTAATATTTTTATTATTATTATTATTATTATTTAGTGTTTCTTAATAAAATTTTCATTATGCAATTCGGATGTGAATAGAAAATTCGAGAAAGAGTGAGAGAGTAAGAGAGTGAGAGAGTGAGAGAGTGAGAGAGTGAGAGAGAGAGAGAGAGAGAGAGAGAGAGAGAGAGAGAGAGAGAGAGAGAGAGAGAGAGAGAGAGAGAGAGAGAGAGAGAGAGAGAATTCGAAGTAAACGAACGAAATTTTTCTATTCTATTCTATTTCGACTTTAAATAGGTTTTTTTTGTGTGTGTGTGTTTTTGACAAGGTTGTTTGTTTTCTTTTTTTCTTTTTCCATTTTATTTTATTCGGGTCGTAGTCGGTGAGGGGGGAGGCGAGCGGGCGGATGTAACGATGATGATATTGTTTATTTAAAAAAAAAATTTCTCAACAATAAAAAAATAATGATAATAATAATAATAATCGGAATAATCGTGAATTTATTTATTTTTTTTTTTTTTTAAATATTTTTCTCATGTGAAATCCTCGTTTTTGAAAACGTTTTTTTTTTTTTTTTTTTTCTTATTTAAAAAGAAAAATTTCGAAAAGTTGTAACGGGGGGAGAGAGAGAGAGAGAGAGAGAGAGGGGAATGTGGGAGAAGGGGAAGGGGAAGAGAGAGGGAGGAAGGGAAAAGGAGAAGGGAGAGAGAAAGAGAGAAAGGAAACTGATGCGGTTATACCTAAAAGTTTATTTATTTTAAGAGGACGTGACATCGATTACCGTCGGAAAATTGTAATAAATTCGACAGGACCGTATTAAGGAAATATTTCGTTAATTTTTCAATATTATTATTATTATTCGGTTATGATAAATGATAAAATGACTTTGTTGTTTGTTGTTGTTGAGAAATATCAAAAGGCGAAGGTGGACAAAAAAAAAAAAAAAAACAAATCGAAACGTGGAGATATCGAGAGTGGGGTGGAAGGGGAGGGAGAAGGAGGGTAGGAACAGCTGTTTGGATTTATAAAAAAAAAAAAATTTTTTTTACGGTTAACCCGATACTTTAAAAATTCAAGTTTCCGCCATTTTTTTTCTCCCTTTTTTTTTGTTCCCTTTAATTTTTTAGTAGCATTTCAAAAAAAAAAAAAAAAAGTTTTATTTTGTTTTGTTAACCAAACTTTAGCCGATTTGAAAAAAAAAAAAAAAAAAACTTTTCCACTTTTAAAAAATTTTTTGTTGTTGTTGTTTGTTGTTTGTTGTTGTTGTTTTTGTAATTAATAACAAACAAAACCTTTTTTTTTTTAATAGAAAAATAATATTTTGATAAAAACAACCAAAAAAAAAAAAAACTTTTAATAACGATGACCATATCGTGATTTTTGATAACGTCCTCATTATTATTATTATTATTGTTGTTGTTGTTGTTGTTGTTGTTGTTGTTGTTCTGGTTGTTGGGATTACAAACAAAACGTTTTGAAAAAAAAAAAATTTGATGATTCAGACGTGAAAAATTAAAAAAAAAAAAAAAAAAAAATTTTCGTTAAATAAATTAATAATAATTATTCGATCACGTGTTGAGAAAACGTGAACCTTTTTTATTTTGGAAAAGGTTAAAAAGGTCAAAAGGCACAAAAAGGTATTTATATATAAAAAGGTTAAGAAGTTTTAAAACACAAAATTTTCTTTTCATTGATTTAATTTTACAAGCAAAAAAAAAAAAAAGGTTACGAAACGATTTCTTCCTTTTTTTTTTTTTTGTTTTACTAAACAAATAATCGTTTATCGATCATAACCTGTTGTGATTGTTATAACCGATTGGTAAACCTTCTCCCCCCTCCCTCCCCGAAATGTTCCCTTGGGAGGAGGAACAAATGCTCCTGCTGCTCCTGCTGTTGTTTGTACGTAATCCTATTAATTAATTTATTTAAAAAATTGAAATTTTTTGTATCTTTTTTTATATATATAAAAAATATTTAATTTGGGTTTTCTGTTTGTTTGTTCGTTTGTTTGTTTGTTTATAAAAAATAATAATTTTAGGTCAAAGGTCACGAAAGAAAGAAAATTTATAACTTTTGGTGAAAAAATTTTTTTTTTACTCTTTTCTCTACCGCTCTACATTTGAAATTATTTACAAACAACGATTATTATTATTATTATTATTTATTACTTCTTCGGAGTAATTCGTTGTTGCCACTTTCCTCCCCCTCCCTCCCTCTTTCCGCCGCCTCCCCAATTAAAAAAACTTAATAAATTAAATATTCAAAAGAAATGAAAATTTGAAAAAAGTTTGGGGAGTAAATTCAAAGTAAAAAAAAAAATTTTTTTTTTCGTTTCGACCCCACCCCTCTGCTCCCCCCCCGGTCGTTTCGCTCCCCTCCTTCTCTCCTCCCCTCCCCCCGTAAACCCTTTTAAAATGTTTTTTTTTTTGTTTTTAAAAAGTAAATTTTAACTTTTTTTTTTTTTCTATTTACTCCTGATGAATTAACAAGAAAAGTTTTTAATTAATTAATTTATTAATTTATTTTTTTTTCTTTCGAAAAAACATAATTAAAGTCTTAAATTTATTAAGTAATGATTATAATGATGATAATTTTGATTAACGTTTTTCCCCCTTCCCCCCAATCTCTCTCTCTCTCTCTCTTTCACGTTATGATTTTTTTAATTTTTTCGATTCGATTTGAATTTGATTTATGTATAATCAATCATTTATTTTTATTTGTCGATTTTTGTTTGTATATATATTTTATAGAAATTTCCAGGGAAAAATATTGCTGCTGGAAAAAATTTTTATTTATTTTATTTATGTTGGCAAAACTGGACGAAAATTAAATTTATCAAAAAAGCATTTTTCACGTTTTTTTTTTTTTTTTTTTTTTTTTTTTTTTTTAAATGAAATGTTTATTATTATTATTATTTTTTTGAGGAAAAGAGGGAGAGGGGGGAGAGAGAGTGAGTTCTAGACGAAAATCAATCAATAAATGATCGATAATAATTATTAATACGTCAAATAAATTTTTATTTATTTATTTATTACTGTTTAACTAAATAATAATATAATGTAATGTAAAAAAAAAGAAAAAAAAATTTCCGGCGGGCAAAGAAGAGATTAAATAAAAGAGTGAGAGAGAGAATGAGAGAGAGACAGAGAGACAGAGATTGAATAAGAGAGAAAGAGAGAGTGAGAACAAACACACAGACAAAGGCACAGAGAGAAAAAAAAGACAGGGAGGGAAAAAGGGAGAGACAGTTAAATTCAGAAAGAGAGAGAGAGAAACACACACACACAAACAGCAGACAGATAAATACAGAAAGAAAGAAAAAGAGAGACAGATAAATAGAGAATGAGAGAGAGAGAGAGAGAGAGGGAGAAAGTTAGAAAAAGATTGTGAGAGACAGATACAGACTATCAAAGGGACAGGGACAGACTATCAGAGGGATAGAAAAAGAATGAAGAGAGAGAGAGAGAATAAGAGATAGATGAGTAGAGAATGAAAGAGAGAGATAGACAGACAAATAAATACTGAAAGTGAAAGAGAATAAAAGAAAGAGAGGCATATAAATGGCGAATGAGAGAGAGAAATAGTTAGAAAAAGATTATGAGAAACGCAGACAGATTGTCAGAGCAACAGAGAAAGAATAAAGAGAAAAAGAGAGAGAAAGAGAGAGAGAGAGACAGATAAATACAGAAAGAGAGAGAGAGTGTGCGAGGGGGAGAGAGAGGGGGGGAAATTAAACAATTTTAAAAAAATTATTAAAATTTTTTTTTTTTTGTAAACGGTTATAAAAAAATATGTAAAAAAGAATCAACAGGTCGATTTGTAACTAAATAAACCATAGAAACGCGGATTTAAATACGCGACATATAATAAAATTTTTTTTTATTTTCAACCGTACAAAGTTCGACGGAAAAATAATAATAATAATAATAATAATAATAATAATAATAATAATAATAATAATAATAATAAAACCGGAAATGGAAAAACAAAAAAACAAAACTTTTTATTTTTTATTTTATTTTAAATGTTTTTTCCGTCACATTATTTCACAGATTTTATTCGATATAATTTTCATTTTGACGTATCAATAATAATAATAATAATAATAAAACGATACAAAGTACGAAAAAAAAAAAAACATTTTATTAAACGATATATATATGACATCCTGCCACGTTTTCATTTCATTTTTATTGTTGCTAACACGGTTTAAATAAAAAAAAAAATACACATCGTGTAATTAGCAGAACTTTTTAACATTTCGACCTTCTTCTTCTTCTTAAAATACATTTTTAACAAATTAGCATGAAATTTTATCGTCTGCTACGGTTATAAAAAAAAAAATGAAATGAACAATTCGACGAAAAGTGAAAAAAAAAGATATACGTGCGTTATTATTTCGTAAAATAAATGATGACGTCATTTGACATAAACGAAACCCATAATTATTATTATTATTATTATTATTATTTATTTTTCCTATACCTAAACAGGTATAATAGAATTCGTAAACAAAAAAAAAATGATGAAAACCTTTTCAAATTCGTACAAAAACTAAATTTAATTAAAATTATTAACGACGTGTCTCGTGAATCGTGGTTTTAATTTATATACGTGTAATTTAACGTGTAAGAAGAATAAAAATCGATGAAAAAAATTTAAAATAAAAAAAATAAAAAAAAAAAATAAAAATTTTTTTTATTCGAAACGTTTTCTCTTCTTTTTACTTTTTCCATTGGGAAAATTACAAAATTTTTAAATTATTATTCGCGAAGGGAAAGGGGAAGGGGAGGGGAAGGAGGAAGGGAAGAGAGAAAAAGAGAGAGGGGAGAAGGAGAGGAAGAAATTCAAAGGTTAATAAATAAATAAATAATTTTTAATACCGAAATGAAAAAGTTATTTAAAAATTTTTTTTTTTTTTTTGAAATATTCCCGCCAAAAAAAAAACTTATTTCCGGTTTATTATTATTATTATTATTATTATTATTATTATTATTATTATTATTATTATCATTATTTAATTTTTCACATTACGTTTTTCCACGTTTTAAATTTTTTAAAAAAAGGAAAAAAGGGAAAAAAAATGATAAAACCATTGAAAACCTTTTTCAACCTTTTTTTACACTTTTATAAATCGTTACGTGTTGTTTCAATATGGATAAAAAAAAAATTCAAGTTGGGAAGGAAAAAGAAAAATTTTTTTTTTATCTGGAAAAAGAGTCATGGAGAAAGAGAAATTTATTTTTGCACGGTAAAAAGGGTTTCTGGAAACGAAAATGAAAAGTTTTTATTACGAAAAGAGAGAGAGTGAAAGAGAAAGAGAGAGAGAAAAAAAAAATTAAATTTCTTAAAAGTTTTTCCTTTTTTTCTTTTTTTTTCTAGAACTTTATTTATTTATTTATTTATTTCAAAGTTAAAAAAAAAATTAATAATTTATTAATTTAGATACATTATTATTATTATTATTTAATACGTTTCGAAATTGTTTTTCTTTCTGGAACATTAAAGGAAAGAAAAAAATGTACTGGAAAATTCGTGAAAATTCGCCATTTTTTCCTTTTCCATCGTTTTCCACGTGATTTTCTTATTTTTTTCTTTTTAAATGTCGAATACCTGAAAAGTACGATAAGGTACTCCCCAAGGAAAAATTAATTAGGTTGTTGCAAGAGAGAGAGAGAGAGAGAAAATTCAAAAAGCAATAAAAAAAAATATTTTCCGATGCCATTATAATACACACATAAACCGAGTCAATGTCAAGTGCTTATTAAACATACGGCAAATTGCCAATCGAATGAGTTAAAAAGAGAGAGAGAGAGAGAGAGAGAGTAAATAAAAATTAAATGAAACGAATTAGTTAGAAAGACAGAGAGAGAGAGAGAGAGAGTGAAAAATAAAATTAAATCGAGAGTCCCACATCGTCGTATTAAAAACCGTTTTTAAAAAATTAGATTTTAGCGCTCCGAGCGGATTTTTCACGAAACTATATTTTTTCTTTTATTTTTATCTTTTCCATTTTTCTCTCTCTTTTTTCCTTTGAGAATTTTTTTTTTAGTTTTTCACGTATAAATAATAATAATAATAATAAAATGTAACCTTTTTAAAAGTTACGTTCTAATAATTAAATAAATAAATAAATTTTTCTAGAAAAATCGTCGTTTGTTGTTTGTTTTCCATTTAAATTTATTATAAACTCGTTTGTTTTGATTTGTTTAATATAATAATCATCATTATCTCATCGTTAAGTTTGTGGTTGTTATTTATATACGAGTTAACGAATTTTTTTGCTTTTCGCTTCGGTATTAGATTAGAATAAGAATGGTTGGTTAGGTTAATAAACTTTAAAGATATCATTGTTAAATTGTAACAAACACAAACAATGAAATGAACAACAACGACAACAACAACAACCACAACAACGACAAAATGTTTTCCCGTTAAATTAATTCATTCTAATTATTATCCTAAATTTTTTTTTTTTTTTTTTTTTATTATTAATTTTATTCGTGTGTGTGTGTATATATAATCATCATTATTAATACGTGTGTGCGTGCGTGTGTGTGTTATTGTTACGAATACGTAAATCGATAATAATTACGTGTCCGATTCGATTCGATTCGATTTTTTTTAATCGTTTAAATAACGTACATTATAATTCACGTAAGGAAAAACGTTTGTTTTTTTTTTTTATAACTTTCGATAAACCGACGTAAACGATTATAATTATTATTATTATTATTATTATCATTATCATCATCACGATATCATTTTTTTTTGTTTTTTTTCCGTCGTCGTAATTAAAAAATAACGGTTTTTTTGTTTATTAATCCAAGTCGGCGGCGGCCGCGGCGGCCATTTTGAAAAATAATTTTTTATTAATTTAGTTCCGATAAAATTTTAATAGATGGCATTGATATCGCGAGTAAATAATAACATCACTTGTTTTCGCGTGTATTGAAACAAATATTATTATTAAGAGTTTAAAAAAAAGGAAAAAAGGAGAGAAAAAAAAGGAAGAAAAAAAAATGGCGGTGAATTTAATTAATACCGTTTTAAATATTAATTATTAATCTTACGAAAAATTTCGTTTTACTTTTATAAATAATTAATTTATTTTGTTATGAAATTAAAAAAGAAAAAAAAAAACATTGAAAAATTCTCACACGTTGGAAAAACAAAAACAAAAACAATTTTTCTTCTGCTTTTTTCTTTTTTTTACTTTTTAAATAATAACGTTACGTTTACATTAAAAAAAGAAAATTTGAGGTGATAATAATAATAACGATACAAGGAGAATATAAAATTATTATTATTATTATTATTATTATTTTCTAATTTTGCTTAATATTATTATTATTGTTATAATTTTTTTCTATAATTTTGCTTAATATTATTATTATCATCATCATATTGAAACAATAATACACGAGTAATAATAATAATAATAATAATGATAATAATAGTAATTTTGTTTTAACAAAAAAATTTGTTTTTTTTATTCCCTTCCTGTTCAGGTGATTAAATTACCTGAGTTTTAAATATCACAGAAAAAAAAAAATGATGATGATGATGATAATGACGATAATAATAATAATAAAATTCAAACCGTGTGCAAAATTAATTGAAACCTTTTTCTCTCTCTCTCTCTCTCTCTTTTTCTCCATGCACCTTATTTAAAATTTTTTGTATCGATCCTTAATAATAATAATAATAATTTATTTTTGTTTTAAATGTAAAGGTGGTTAAATGATAATGATGATGATTATTATTATTATTATCATGAGTATTATTATTATTATTAATATTTATTTGTAAAAAGAATACAAGGGAAACCATAAAAACCTTTTCAGGTATATTTACATTCATTACCTTTGTTAACGTGACCTTTGTTCCCGGGTTTTCTATCTCTCTCTTTCTCTCTCCCTCTCTCTCTCATTCGTGGTTGTGGAAGGTGGGTGCACGTGTGTGCGTGCGCGTGAATATTTTTAAATTTAAAATGTTTTTCTGGTTTTTAAAATCGAAAATTAAAAAAATTTTTTTTTCCTCCTTCCTATTTTTAAGAAATGGGAGCGATGATTTTGATTTTTGTTTGTAGTCCCATTCCCCCCGCATTCTAGCTCCCCCCTTCATCGTTCCCCCCCTCTCGGAAAAAAAAAAAAAATTTTAATTTTCTCATTGAAACTCTTAGAAAACTTTAAATAAGTTTATGTTTAATTGAAGTAACATGTTTTATAAATTATTTAAAGATTTCCTTGTGTCGCATTTGGCAAAACTTTCCTTTTAAAATAATTGATATTATTTTATATTGTGAAAATTTAAATTGTTACAACGATTTCATCGCCCCCCCCCCTTCTATCCGTTCTTGTTCTTCTTCTTCTCAGAATTATATATATATAAATACATACGTATGAGTATTCATAAGTGAAAAATAAAATGGTAAGAAAAAGGAAACAACGCACGCACGCACGCATACACGCATGCAGTTAGTTGACAAAATTTCAATTCTTTGTTTGGACGAATAAATATTATTAAAAGAGTTATTAGGAAAAGCTGTGAAAGCCAGAGGCAGAGACAGAGACAATGTGAGGGAAAGAGAGAAAAAGGAAAAAAGGAATAAAACAGAGAGAGGAAGAGAGAAAAAGGGAAAACAGAGAGGAAAAGTACAGAATGGAAGAAAGTAGAGAAAGAGATAGGAGGAAAGGAATATGCAAGAGAAGAGAGAAAAAAAAGAGAAAGAGAGGGAGAGATGGAGCGAGGGAAAGAAAGAGAGAGAAAGGAAAAGTACAGAAAGAAAGAAAATAGAGAGAGAGAGAGAGAGAAAGCAAAGGGAAAAAATCAAGAAAAGTGAGAGAAAAAGGGAAAAAGCAAGGAAAAAGAGAAAGGGGGGCAGGAAAAACCGAGAAAAGAGAGAAAGAAAGGGAGAGAGAGAAAAAAGTACAGAAAGGAAGGAAATAGAGAGAGAGAAAGGGGGAAAGGAAAAAGCATGAAAAGGGAGAGAAAGAGAGGGATAGAGAGAGAGAGAGAGAACGGAAAAGAAAAGCGTGAAAAAGGAGGAGAGAAAGAAAGGTATGAAAAGGAAAAAAGCAAAAAGAGGAGAAAGAAAAAAAGAAAGTGAGTAAGAGGAAAAGGAAAAATGGAAGAAAGAGAAAGAAAGAGAGAGAGAGAAGAGGAAAAACTATAAAGAAAACGTCGTTAATTATTTTTTTTAAGGAAATTTTTTCTTTTTGTTGATTCGACTTAAGCCCTTTTTGCACGAATACATATTTATTACTCGTTTTCCCAAAAAAAAAATTTATAAACGTTTTTTTTCCCACTTTCATATTTATACACTTATTTATGTATGTATATATTAATTACGTTGCATGTAAAGTAATAATAACCGCGCACGCGCTCACACACTCACACGTACACGTATATAACGTTATCAATTATTTTTTAAATGTTATCACAACTTTTACTTTTTGATTTTTTTTTATTTTTTATTTTTATATGCAAACACAAAAGCAACCGTCGTAAATATTCTCAACTTCGGCTCAGCTTCAAATAATAATAATAATAATTTTTTTTTATTTAACGTAGCGATTAACGTTACGTAACAGTAATAATAATAATAATAATAATGATGATAATAATGATGTATTCGAATATCATTTGTTTCGTTTTTTTTTCGGATGAAATTAAAAAAAGAAAATCAATCGTGATTTCGTAAATAAGTAATTTTGCGTTTATCGCCTCCTTCCCCTCTCTCTCTCTCTCTCGCCCCTCCCCCCATCCCGAAAGGAATCTTTTTTCGTTAGGAAAAAAAAAATCTGGGGATATAGGGATTATTATGAAAATAATTTTTTTTGTTTTTTTTTTTTTGAAAATTTGGTTTCACGAGAGAGCAGTTAACCAAGCGTGTAAGCAGATGGTTTAATAAACGAAATTCATTTTTTTTTGTTGTTGTTTGTTGTTGTTGTTGTTGTTGTCGTTCGACTTTTCCCAGCTGAAAGATAAACAAACAAGATTAAGTTCTTTGAACTTTATGTCGTTTCGTTTTTCTATTTATTTATTTATATATAAATTATTAAAAATTTTTTGATCATTTTTAAAATTTCTGTCGTTTTTTCTTAACCCCTCCCCCCACTCTCTCGCCCCCCTCTCCCCTCTCTCTCTCTCCCCTCTCTCTCTCCCCCCAGCAATCTCGCCCTTAATTTAAAAACTTTCTTTATTATGTTCTTTAAAAAAAAAAAAAAAAACAAGTTCTTCAATTTTAAATGAAGTGAAAGTGAAAGGAAACAAACAACAAAAAATTATTTCAATACAACAACCAAAAAAAAAAATGGCAAAAAATTAAAAAAAAAAAAAAAGGCATCCTCGGATATCGTGGGCACGTTTAAAAAGAAAGAGAAAGAGAGAAAAACCTTTTTAAAAAGGTTGTACAATGACTTGTCAAAAGAAAAAAAAATGTAAAAACGAAATTCCAAAAAAAATGACGCCGGGAAAAAACAGGAAATAACCAAAAAAAAAATTTTTTTTTTCGGGGGGTTTAATTTTAAATATTTCATCATAATTATTATTATTAAATAAAACATTCTACAACATTTCAAAAAGGGGAGGGGAGGGGAAGGGAGGAG
>NW_002987848.1:517682-539645 GCF_000006295.1 Pediculus humanus corporis | reverse complement strand
AAAGAGAGAAAGAAAGAGAAAGAAGAAGAGAGAGAGAGAGAGAGAGAGAGAGAGAGAGAGAGAGAGAGAGAGAGAGAGAGAGAGAGAGAGAGAGAGAGAGAGAGAGAGAGAGAGAGAGAGAGAGAGAGAGAGAGAGAGAGAGAGAGAGGAAAAGTACAGAAAGAAAGAAGATAGAGAGAAAGAGAGAAAGCTAAGGGAAAAAAGCAAGGACATAAAGAGAGGGAAAGAAAAAAAAGCAAGAAAAAAGAGAGAGGGGGACAGGAAAAACTAAAAAAAGAGAGAAAGAGAGGGAAAGGGAGAAAAAGTACAGAAAGGAAGAAAATAGAGAGAGAGAGAGGGGGGGGAAAGGAAAAAGCAAGAAAAGGAAAGAGAGGGATAGAGAGAGAGAGAAAGGAAGAAGCAAGAAAAGGGAGAGAAAGAAAGGGATAGAGAGAGAGAGAACGGAAGAAGCAAGAAAAGGGAGAGAAAGAAAGGGATAGAGAGAGAGAAAGGAAAAGAAAAGCGTGAAAAAAAGAGAGAAAGAGAGGTATGGAAAGGAAAAAAGCTAGAAAAGGGGGAGAGAGAGAGAAGAGGAAAAATTAGAAGAAAAAAACGTCGTTAATTATTTTTTGAGGAAATTTTTTATTTTTGTTGATTCGACTTAAGCCCTTTTTGCACGAATACATATTTATTACTCGTTTTCCCAAAAAAAAAATTTATAAACGTTTTTTTTCCCACTTTCATATTTATACACGTATGTACGTATATATTAATTACGTTGCATGTAAAGTAATAATAACCGCGCACACGCGCACACACACTCACACGTACACGTATATAACGTTATCAATTATTTTTTAAATGTTATCACAACTTTTACTTTTTGATTTTTTTTTATTTTTTATTTTTATATGCAAACACAAAAGCAACCGTCGTAAATATTCTCAACTGCGGCTCAGCTTCAAATAATAATAATAATAATAATAATTTTTTTTTTATTTAACGTAGCGATTAACGTTACGTAACAGTAATAATAATAATAATCATAATGATGATGATGATAATGATGTATTCGAATATCATTTGTTTCGTTTTTTTCGGGTGAAATTAAAAAAAAAAATGAATCGTGATTTCGTAAATAAGTAATTTTGCGTTTATCGCCTCCTTCCCCTCTCTCTCTCTCTCTCTCGCCCCTCCCCCCATCCCGAAAGGAATCTTTTTTCGTTAGAAAAAAAAAAAATCTGGGGATATAGGGATTATTATGAAAATAATTTTTTTTGTTTTTTTTTTGAAAATTTGGTTTCACGAGAGTGCAGTTAACCAAGCGTGTAAGCAGATGGTTTAATAAACGAAATTCATTTTTTTTTTTTGTTGTTTGTTGTTGTTGTTGTTGTCGTTCGACTTTTCCCAGCTGAAAGATAAACAAACAAGATTAAGTTCTTTGAACTTTATGTCGTTTCGTTTTTCTATTTATTTATTTATATATAAATTATTAAAAATTTTTTGATCATTTTTAAAATTTCTGACGTTTTCTTTTAACCCCCCACTCCCTCTCGCCCCCCTCTTTCTCTCTCCCCATCATTCTCGCCCTTAATTTAAAAACTTTCTTTATTACGTTCTTTAAAAAAAAAAACAAGTTCTTCAATTTTAAATGAAGTGAAAGTGAAAGGAAACAAACAACAAAAAATTATTTCAGTACAACAACCAAAAAAAAAAAAATGGCGAAAAATTAAAAAAAGACACCATCGGATATCGTGTGCACGTTTGAAAAGAGAGAGAGACAGAGAGAGAAACCTTTTTTATGAAGGTTGTACGATGACGTGTCAGAAGAAAAAAAAAATATACAAACAAAATTCTGAAAAAAATGACGGCGGGAAAAAACCGGAAATAAAAAAAAAAAATTTTTTTTTTTTTCGGGGGTTTAATTTTAAATATTTCATCATAATTATTATTATTAAATAGAACATTCTAGAACATTTCAAAAAGGGGAGGGGAGGGGAAGGGAGGAGAGAGAGGGAAGAAAATGAATTTTAAAAAAAATGTTTACAAAACCTGAATTTTATATATATTCGGAGGGGCGTTAATTAATTTGTAACGAATTTTCTCAAATTTACGACGGTACCCCGTCCCCCTCACTCACCCGCCCCCCGTAATTATTTTTATTACGTCACGGTTTTTATTTTTTAATTACCGTACGAAATATATACATATCAATTTTTTTTTATAAACATTTTAATTAATATCGAATTCGTGTGTGTGTGTGAGTGTCCGCCATATTGAAATTTGTTTTATTTCGATGTATGTAGAAAAGAAAGAGAAAGGGGTTAGAAAGAGAGAGAGAGAGAATATTTATTATTATTTTTAAGTAAAAAGGTTAAAGGTTGTGTGAGTCAATAGTTTTATATATTGAAAACTACAAAATAATAATAATAATAATATTGTTTAAATAATTACGGGTTGTAAAATGATGATTCATTTTATTTTTCCAGTTTTTTCTTTTTTTTTTTTTTTTTTGCACACGAATAAAAAATTCCAAAATAATTTTTTTTTTTTGATTATTGTTTAAAATGTTTCGGCTGTTGTTGTTCAACCTTTTTGTTTGTTTGTTTGTTTGTTTGTTTGAATTGTAATCCGAAATAAAAAACCCGAGTGAAATGAATCATTATTTAATAAATGATTTTTTTTTTTGCAAGAAAAAAAAAACGCGTTCGTTCGGTCGTGTATCGCGTGTTGATATTATCATTATTATTATTGTTATTCTCATTTAATAAAAAAATTGGGGGGTTTTTTAATGTGGTGAATTTTTTTACTCCCATCCCCCCACTTCTCTCCTTGCTCCCCCGGTAAAATACATATAATTAACATGTAATTAATTTTCCTTTTGTTGTTTTTTTTTTTTTGTTTTTAAACAAATTAAAAAATGGGGAATAATAATAATAATATTATTATTTAAAAAAATGAAAGTTAATGCCACGGATTTTTACGACACGATTGCGTGGAACACAAATTCAATAATAATAATAATAATAATAATAATAATAATAATAATAATAATGATAATAATAATAATTTCGCTGTCGGTTTTGGTAATTTATTTATTTATTTTTTTTTGTTTATACGACGACACGTGCGCCCTAAAATAAAAAATTTACTCTTTCTCTCTCTCTCTCTCTTTCTATCTTCCCCATTGCCCCCCCGAAATAAAAAAAAAATCAAATCGTTTTTTTTTTCCATGTCGAACGAGAGAGAGAGAGAGAAAGTTATTAACTATTTATTTATTTTTTTGTTACGTCAGCAAAAATTTTTTTTTTTTTTTTAAATTTATTGCAACGAACGGTTTAAAAAAAAAACCGTTCGTCGTTGTCGTCGTTACATCGTTTGTCCTTGTTTAAAAAAAAAAATTGTTAACATTCCCCCCCCCCCGACCCCCCATCAAAAACAAAAAATTATTATTAATGAAATGATCGAATAAATTTATGAAATTTTTCTCGATAAAACAAAATTTAGGGAGATGAATGAAGGGAAAAGGATCCTCGCGGGGAGTGGGGAGGGGTGGGGAGAGGAGTAGGTGGAGGGTAGGGAGGGGGGATGGAAGGATAAAACAATTTGCCAAGTCACTGAAATCTTTATATATATATATATATATATATATATATATATATATATATATATATATATATATATATATTAATACGTTCGATGTCTATGTCGAACGTAACAATTTTTTTTTTTGTTTTATTTACTTATCTTACGAGGAAAATTTTTTCCTTCTCGCCCCCCCCCTCCGAAAAAAAAAATTTTTCCTCACACACCGTTCGGTTGGAAATTTTCTTTTTTCCTTTTTTTTTTTTCTACGAAAACTAATAAAAAGATAAATAACTTCAGGGGAAAAAAAAGATGAAAAAGATGAAGAAGGAAAAGAATAATAGAAAAACACGAAGAATGAAAAAAAAAAAAAAAAAAAAAAACACGCGCACTTACGCACGCATACACGCACACCCATACCCGCACGCACAATTATTCTCCTATGGCTTCGTTGAAGAAAAAACATATGAGTTGACTTTGACGGAGCATGCGCATTAAACGCATAGAATTAAATCGTCCTTGCGCAAGTGAAAAAAAAAAAAAAAAAAAAAAAAACATTTTTAACGAAAAAAAAAGAGGAAAAAAATCGTAAGAAGATTATTATTATATACAATTACCTTACGATGAAAAATAATCAATTTAAAATGTTTTGTGTTTTAAATAATCGCACCGAAGCCAGAAACAGCTGATTGCATTTTAAACGATGGAGAAGGGGAATTTCGGGCGGGGAGGAGAAAGACGGGAAGGAGGACGAGGACGATGACGAGGAGTAGGAGGTGGCGGTGGGAGCGACGGCGAAGGAGGGAAAGAGGAAGGGAAGGAGGAAGAGGGGGGAGACGATCGTTCTCGAAGCAAGTTTCAACGAAATGAGCGTGTTAGTAGATTTCGAGACCTCCTCGTTTTTACCAGTTTGAGTGTACTTTTTTTTTTTTTTCTTCTCTTTTTTTTTTTTTATTTCTTTTTCTTATTTCTTTTTTTTTTTTTTTAATTTTTTTTTTTTATTAATAAAATAAAAAAAACATTATAATAATTATTATTATCGTCGCGATCGTCGCAGTGTGATAATAATATTAATATTAATAATAATTACCGTCGCCGTTATTATTATTATTATTATTGTGTGTTTTTTGTGTCTTTCGGATAATTGAATTATTCGGTTAGTTAATTAATTAATTAATTAATTTAATTTTAATTTTAATAGTAATAATAATAATAATAATAATTAATAAAAAATTTTTTAATTTGTGCGTAAGTGCGTAAGTGGTGCGTAAAAAGTGTAATCATATCGTTCGTTTATAACGCATACGTGCGTACCTTTATCGTGTTTTTTTAATTTTTTAATTTTATTTTTTTATACGTGCGTGACTGCGTGTGTGAGTGCGTGAGTGCGTATGTCATTATGCGTAAAATTTATAATTAAATTTCCAAAAAATTATTATTATTATTATTATTATTATTACTATCATTATTATTAATACAGTCGTGATTTATTATTTTATAAAGTTTTTCTTTTTCTCTCTCTCTCTCTCTCTATCTCTATCTCTATCTCTTTTTATTTACAATGTTGCCGTTATATCAATCGCAATTTATAAATGGCATTATTTAAAAAAAATTTTTTCTTTTTTTTTTTTTTTCATAAGTTGTCATAATTGATTAGAAAAAGAAAAAAATTTCTCTCTCTTTCTCTCTCTCTCTCTCACGGGTGGCATTTTTAGTTTTAAAAAAAAAATTATTTGCGAATATTCACGCACGTACTTACTTACGCACTCACGCACGCACGCATACGCGAGTATTAATCGTTAATTATTATTATTATTATTATTTTATCGTCTGGTATTTGATTGTTGTTGTGTAGGGAAAGAAAATAAAAAAGAAGAGTTACAGTGACATCGATATTATTATTATTATTAATATTAATAGAGTGTTATAATAAATTTTTTTTTACTCTCTCTCTCGCACACTTTTTTTTTTTTTTATACAAGTGTTGCTGTCGTTGTTGTTGTTGTCGCTGTCGTTATTATTATTATTATTATTGTCGTCGTAAGTTGTGCGCGCGTGGTTTCGTGTGCGTGTGTGCGTGTGCAATAAATTATCAACTGAAAATAACTGTAAAATAGATTTCAAAGAGAGAGAGAGAGAGAGATAGAGATAGATAGAAAAAAAAAGCAACGGTATTTAAAACTATCACGTCGTCGTGGAGCGAGCGCGCATCTTGTTTTTTTTTTCCCCCATACCTCCTAGCGGTGAAATTTCGAACTAATTATAAACGTGTCTTGACCTAGTTTTTTCCATTTGGATTTCATAACTTTTTTTTTTTTTATTTTAATTTAATAACTACTAAATTATCATTATCATTATTATTATTATTATTGTTATTTTATTTATATAAAAAAAAAATTTTTTGTCGTAGTCGTCGTCGTTCGTTTTCGTTGTTTTATTATTATTATTATTATTAATATTAATTCGCGAGTGAATTAATAAATTTTTTTTTTTTTTTTAGTAACGTCGTTTAAAATTTTATTATTGAAAATAATAATAATAATAATAATAAGGTCGAATAAAGTGTCGTTTTGACGGTATTGTTTTTGTTTTTCCGTCGTGGCAGAAGAAAAAGGAAATGATAAAGTATTAAATTAAGAAAATAAATAAATTTCTATAAGTTGTCTACGCGCGTATTCGCGGATTTTTTCTTTCGAATGTCAATAATCATCACCGACTCAATTGAAATAATAATAATAATAATATTAATAATAATAAGAGCGGGGAAAATGTTTGACGGAAATTATTTTTTGGTCAGTTGACATCCGGTTTACCGTTTTTTATTTTTTATTTTTTTTTTATATTCTTTATATTATTATTATTATCGTTATTTAAAAATAAATAAATTTTAATTAAATTAAAATTAAATTAAAATAAAAACGATGCAAATAATAAGTTCATCGCAAAACAGTGAAATGGGTGTTCATAAAACTGCGGAACACGAAAGCGGTTATTTCGAAGATGACGACGAAGAAGAGGAAGAGGAGGAGGAGGAAAAGGACGAGGGAGGGAATCCCGCTCAATTGACTCCGGAGCAAATAAGAGCGGCGAATGATGTCGTGGCAGCAGTAGAGTCTGGAACGCGCGGACACCGCAACGGACTTTCCCGAACGGACTCGAACGAGAAAAACGGTTCGCGTTTTTCACCCGTTTGCCTCGACGACGATTGTTGGTGTTTCGAAGGTAGAGCGGGACACAAAGGTAGGAAAAAAAAAACAAACATTTAAAACGTATTTTTATCATCATCATTATCATTATTATTATTATTATTAATCGATCGTATGGAGATGTGATGTGCATGGCAGACGACGGAAAACAAAGAAAAAGAAAATTAGGGTCAGATAACGTTTCGTGTTATGAGATACGAGTATGTAAGAGGTAACGCGAAAAATTTTTCGACATGGAAAAATCAAATATGGCGGAAAGAAAGCGTACGTTGTTCGTTTGCGTAAATCTTCTTTAAGTTTAAAAAGAAAATGGAAAAGTTTTTCTGCTTTGTTTGTTGTTGTTATTATTATTATTATTATTAACAAGGAGGAGGAGGAGGAGGAAAGAAAAGGCAAAAATTTGGTTATTGGGTTATTACAATGCGAGCGCGTTAATAAAGCACAAAACTTTTGTTTGTTTGTTTTCGTTTGTTTTTCGTTTGTTTTTCGTTTGTTTTTGTTTGTTTTTTATTTTTTTTCTATTTTTTTTTTTTTTTTTTGTTATTAAATTATCGGATCGATAATAATTTGAAATTTAAATATTTGCTTTTTTTCTGCGAAATTGTTCCATTAAAAATGTAAAAAAAAAAAAAAAAAAGTTTATTTTCTCTCAGAAAAATTCTTTCGAATGACGAAAAAAAAATTAAATGGAGGAAGGGGAGGGGAAAGCATTAAAAAATTTGGGATCCCTCCCCCTTTCCCCCCCAAAGGAAAGAGGAATGAAACGAGACTAACGGTTTATTATTATTATGTTGGCAGTTGAAACGACGACGACAACGTTTTGTTGCCCAGTTTGTCGTCGTTTGTTTTTTTTTTTTTCTAAATCTCAAAATTGAAAGAGAGAATTATTATTATTATCATTATTATTATTATTATTATTATTATTATTATTATTATTATTATTATTTAATGAGTATTGTCGAAAAGAAAAGAAAAAGAAAAATTTTTTTTGCCAGCGTCGAAATTATTATTACACGGCGTAATATAATAATAATAATAATGACTTATACACGCAAAAATTTATTTTAGCTGTAAATTAGTTTCGCTTGTTCCACTTTTTGTTTGTTTGTTTGTTTGTACATAATTTGTTTGTTGGCTTCTTTTTTTTTAAAATGTTAAAAAGACTCATGTTTCTTTGCACACGATTGAATTGTGTTGTTGAGTTGCCGTTAGAAAAAATAATTTGAGAAAACGGAAACGGGGGGGAAGGGAAAATGAAATTATTTAAAACGTCTTCTCTCTCTCTCTCTCTCTTTCTCTCCCTCTTTCTTTCTCTATTTATCTTTCTCTTTCTTTTTCATTTTCTTTTGTGGTATTATTACTACTACTATCCACGTCCGTTACGTATAACAGGTTGCCAGGGCGTACATACATATTACGTACGATGTCGTTTCTGACAGAAAGGGAGAAGGAGAAGAAGAAGAAGAAAAAGAAGAAAAAGAAAAAGAAATGGGAAAATGAATGAAGAATGTGCCTCGTGGCAAATTTAATAATGATGATGATGATGATTTACCTTTAAAAGTGTGTTACCGTAATACATAAGTTTATTAAAAAAAAAAAAAAAAATGTCGGATGCTTTTCTCTCTCTCTCTGTGCGTAAGAAAAATGTGTTTTATTTTTTGTTGTTATCGAATGTTTGTCACTTGTTTGTTGTTTGTTGTTGTTGTTTGGATGTACCGTTTTGTACGTATAAAAATCCTGTTTTTTTTTTTTTTAAATTTGTTTATCCGCCGTCGATGATGATTTTGACGTAACGATTTGTAACAAAGATTTTCGTCTTTGTTGTTGTCGTCGTTTGTTGTTGTAGTTGTCGAAATTAATGTTTGTTTATCGTTGAAGGCGTTGGTTTGTTTTTTTAACGTTTTTTTTTTTATCGCGGGAGAAAAATTTTTTTTTTTTTTTTTTTTTTAAAGGGTGGCAGGAGATTGGGTTCGATAAAAAAATTTTTTTTTAAAAATTCGGTTTTTTTATTATTTGTCGTTTGTCGATTGTTTTGTTTTTTATTTCCTTTTTTTTCGGGGGGGGGGGAGGAAATCGAGTTTGTTGCGAAAAAAAATAATAATGATGGTAATGTTTAAACGTGTTTGTTGGAAAAAGATAAGTTGAACGTTGTTTGTCAGAGAGAGAAAGAGAGAAAATGGAGGAGGGGGGGAAATATATGCACGATGAAGGGATGAATACAAACGAAAGGACAAACGGGAACAAACGGTTACAAGTTTTTCAAAAAAAATTAAAAACCCTTTCTTTGAGATGAACCCTTTGAAATTCATCCAACAACCAAAGAGAAACAAACAACAACAACAACAACAACAAAATTTTTGCAGGTTCTCGTTATATAGTCATCTGGGTATAAAAATCTCCGTATAAGTGCTGCTCCAAAATAATAATAATGATAATGATAATGATAATAAACGGTGTGGAAAAGGTGAGATTTTTCGATAATGTATAATTTTTTGTGAGTCCGGTTGTTCTAAAAAAAAGAAAAAGAGAGAAAAAAAAACCACAATAGTGTTTGTTCATTTTACGAGGGGTTGTTGTCGATTTTATTGCCACCCTACCTGTGTTTACTCTTTTCTTATCCCCTACCTGTTGTTCTCCTTTGTAAGGTAAACGTGAGCGTCACCCCACCTTTCCTTCCTTCCTTTCCTTCCTTTCCATTTTTTTTTTTAATCTCGTGTTGTGTGTGCCATACGTATTCTCCCTACGAAACCAAATCTACGGGTTCGTATATATCTCTGTCTCTGTCTGTTTGTCTGTCTATGTGTGTTTGCTTGCTTTTGTTCGATACAATCTTTTTAAAAAAAGAAAAAACTCATAATTTTATTTCCTATTTCATCATCTGGTACTGAATGTGAAGAATCAGTCGCGTGTTGTTGGGTTTTAAAAATTGTTTTATTATCATTATCATTATTATTATTATTATTATTATTATTATTATTATTTTTTAAAAACATTTTAAAGATTTTTTTTTATATCAATCAGCCATTGAAAAGATTTAAGACCTCGTGCAAAGGTTTTTTTTTTTTTTTTTAAAGCGTGACGCAAAAAAAATAAAAAAAAAAGTCGTGGAAGTAGAAATGTGTTTTTTTCGAAAACGTTTAACACCTGTTTTAGAAAAAAAAAGAGCACGAAATTTGTTTCTATCTCTTTCTCTCTCTCTCACACACACTTTTTGTCATGAATCGCTTTTAATTAATTTATGTTTTTTTTTGAAAGGAACAAACAGACAAACACAAAAAAAAAGTAAAAGGAAGTTTTTTTTTGTATCGTTTCACAGTTTTTTTTTTTTTTAAATATCGGTACTCTTGATTTAAAAAAAAAAAAAAAATGGAAATAAAAACTCGTAATTATCAATCGACTTTCACTCGTTAAAAAAAAAAAAAATAATAAAAATTTCTTTCGGTTGTTATTTGTTGTTTGTTGTTGTTGTTATTATTATTATTACGGCCTGTCTTTAAATCCGAACGAATTTTATTATTATTATTATTGTGTGGCATTCGTATTGTGGAATTGTTGCACACAAAACAAAACAAAACAAAAAAAAGAGAGAAACGTTTAACAATCAATCGAATTCCAATATCCGGTCGATTTATATGTGTTCGTATCAGTAAATTTTGACCTGAAATTAACGAACCGATAACGACGTTATCAGAACCAATAGAGCCAAACGAACAACAAGTCGTACGCACGCACACGCACACACGCACACGCGAGCATGGAGGAGGAGGGGTGGGAGTAGGAGGATGAGGAGGGGAGACGCAAAATGACAGGAATCGATTTATTGATCGATCGATTGTTTTTGTTTTTCTTCTGCTAAAAGTTAATTTTCGTACGGTTATCGTCACTTTTTTGTTTTTAATTTCTTCCTAATAATCGTCCTAATCGTCCCCCCCCTTTTTCCTTTCCTTTTCCTTTCTTTTCCGTTTTGTGTTTTCCTTTGTACTTTTTATCTATCCATCTTTTGGAATGCAGACGCTAAGACTTCATTCTTCTGTAAAAAAAAAATCAATTAAATTCTCTTTTAAATAATTTAATTATCTTTATTCGATAATAAGTTATTTTCGTTTGTTGATTATTGCACAATACTGACGTGTCACTAACTAACTGACTGACTGACGTTTAGTTTGAATTTTTCGTCTGCTACTGCTTTAGCTGATGCTGTTGTTGTTAAAGCCACGCGTCGAAATTTTGATTTATTTATAGGGAGGCAGGTAGGCAATAAGTCGGGGAGACAAACGAAGAAATAAGATACGTTTTTGTTTTTGTCGAGCCGGTGGTTGGAAAGATAGTGGAAAGAAGAAGAAGGAGAGGAGAAGAACGTGCACACGAGTAGGGATGTAAAAAAGGGCAGATGGATGATTGGATGGATGAATGGATGAAGTAGTTTTCGATAACTCGTTGCTTTTGACACAAAAAAAAAGCTGCCGTTATTGTGAAATTATTATGTGGGTATAAAAAAAAAAAATGTTTGCTCCCCCCTCTCCCCCCGTCTTTGGGTAGGGGTTCGTTTGCACAAACCCTTTCGAAAACGTTTCCCCCCCCCCTTTTTTTTCCTTTTTAAAGAAAATATTTTACGCCGTACGAAAAAAAAAGGAATGTTGTTGTTGTCTGGTAATGATACTCGCGAGAGTGCGTGCGAGCGTGTGTGAGTGCGTGAGTGCGTGCGCTCTGAATAATGCTAAAGCGTTTTTAAATTATTCTTTATATGGTTTGGTGTTTGAAAACGGAAGTCTGCCTACGAAGAATGAAATTATTATTATAAAAAAAAATCTTTTTATCCGTTACAACAAACAATTCGTCAATGCGATAACGGACTAAAGAAACAAACGAATGAACAAACGAACGGACGAACAAACGAATTGTAAATTTTATTTTATTAAGACACGGCGGAAAAGATCGTCTTAAAAATAAATAATTGTTTCGAAGAGAGAGAGAGAGAGGAGGAGAGAGAGGAGAGGAGAGAAAAAGTCAGAAAAATTCTAGAAAAAATTAAAGATTATGTGGGTAAATGAGCGAGCGAGTGAGTCCGTTTGAATGTGCGTGTGTGCGTGAGTGCGTGTGTGCGTGCGTGCGTGCGCGTGCGTATATATTTCTAAAGGGCTTCTATCATTTTTTTTTTTTTTAACGGACTCACGCAAAGTAACTGAGGCATGAGACACATAAAAAGTCGTTGAACTGAGGCGCAAAGCAACAACCGAAACCAAACGACGCATAAATGGGGAATTTAACATCGTGGAATCAACATTTGCGTCTGGAATCCCTTTCACAAACCCCAACGCAAAGCTTTTTTTTATAATAATGTATAAACTCTTTTAGAAAGAGAAGAAGAAGAAACAAACACGCGCACGAACAAACAAACAAACAAACGCCGCATAAACACTCTGTCAGAGTAAAAACAAAAAAAAAAATTAAATTTTTTCTCTCTGAAGTGTTTGTAACACTACCACAGAGTGAGAGTGAGAGAGAGAGGCACACGGACAAGAAAGAATATGGACATGGTGTTTGTTCCTTTGTTTGTTTGTTTGTTTTCTTCTTTATTCATCTAGCCAAAAGCTCTTTTTCTTTTGTTTTTGGTTGTTTTTTTTTATCAAAGGAAAAACGACTGGAAGAATATTCGTTTAACCGACGAATTACGTCGATCGGATGCAAATGTGAGAATTTTTTTTTTTTTTTTGTTGTTTGTTATCACGTGTTTGTAGGATTCCACCATATTGTTTCGGATCCGATTGGTAAAAAAAAGGCGTTAAACTCACGCACGTTGTGCTAATTAGGCGTTGCTAACACATATTTTACAAATGTTTACCTTTCGTCTATCGTTTTTTTTTTTTGCGTTTTGCGTGTTGCGTTTGTCGAATCTTTTTGTACTCTACCGGAAGAACAAGGTGTTTGTTGTGGTGATCATCATCATCATCATCATTGTTCGGAGGGGGGTTTAAGTCATATGCGGTCACAAAGACAACGCAATTGGTAAAATCCAAAAGAAAATTTTATTTAAATTTAACGGAATTTCCTTTTTTTTCGTGTTTGTTTGTTTGGTTGTTTGTTATTAATAATAACAAAGAGAACAAGAAGGAGAAAATAAAGTCGTAAAGTTATGTGAAACTTTATTAGTTTTATTACATAGGCTTGCGAAAAGAAAATACAAAACCTTGAACTACAACCAGGTTTAAACAACGTGTTGGACGTGGATTGATGATGTCCTCCTGCCTGGACTTACTTACAAGGTTTCTTTCCAGCAAATCCGGTAAAAATGTGCGAATTAAATTCTTTTTCTCTCTCTCTCTCTCTCTCTCTCTCTCTCTCTCTCTCTCTCTCTCTCTCTCTCTCCATTTTCTGGTGCCACGTATCAATTTATAAAAAAAAAAAGAAAACTTTTCGTAACGGTTTTTTTTTTTATTTTACTTTTGGCGACGGCGGTGTTGGTGGCGATGGTGGTTTTTTCCATATATTTCTCACTCTTTTCTTTTATATTATTATTATTATTATTATTATTATTATTGTTTATTTGCGGAACGAGAATTATAATTAATTATCGATTGCGAAAATGCCGCAAAAAAAAAAATAACCGTGGAAAAAGAAAAATTGCAAAAAAGAAAAAAAAGAAAAAATTAAAAAAGTTTTTTGTTGTGAAACAACGCGTTGTTGTTGTTTTGTTGTGTGTGTGTGTGCGCGCGTGTTTGTATCCATCGCATTGAATCTTTGTCTTTCGTACTTACCCCCTGCTCCTCCCCCTCCCCCCCACCCCCTCGTTCCCCTTCACAATCTTTAATCTTCTTTCTCCCCTTCTCATCTCTTCTCGATTCCACGTGTGTCACAATTAAAAGGAAAAAAAAAATTAAGAGTGGTTATGATACGAGTCATTATTATTATCATTATCATTATTATTATTATTATTATTATCATTATCATTATTATTATTATTATTATTATCATTATCATTATCATTATTATTATTATTGTTATTTACTTTCACTCTTTTTGTAACGTTGTCTAACCGTTTCGATTTCGTTTTTTAATTTTTTTTAATTTTATCAATCAATCACGTTCGAAAGAGGTTTTACAGTTATTGGGGAGGGGGGGGGAAACGTTCGTTTTACCATCATAGAATAATATCAATCTCGAACATTCGATTTCGTTTCGTTTCGGTTTCCGGAAAAAGTGAAAGAGAAAAAGTTTGGAACTTTGGTTTAATAATAAAAAAAAAAAAAGGACAAGAAGAATTCTTCGGTTTCGTCGGAATCGTCTTGGAAAGGTTTCAAACATGAATCGATAGATCGATTCATGATCAAAAGAGGTTGCGTTGTCGTTCGTATTATTATTATTATTATTAATTGTTAAAGTTTTTCTTCTTTTTTTTCTTCCCTTCACGTTTGTAAAGTTTTAAGTTTTTTTTTTTTTTTTTTTTTTGGTGTTCTTCCGTCGGAAGTAAATACGAACGAGTATACGATCGATATTCTCGTTAAAAAAAATCGAATCGAATCGATGAGAGGGTGACAGATGTTTAAACCCCCCCCTCCCTCCCCATAACGATCATCTCGTAGTACAAAATTCTATTTCATTCAAAAAACGAAAGGTGGAAGAAGAGAAGAAAGAAGGGAAGGAAGGAAAAGGTTTTTTTTTTTTTCGGATGATTTAACAAATCATCTACGACGAGTCCTTTCTTCGGACCGTACCTGAAACGGTTTTTTTTTTATTTTAATCGAATCGAATTTTATGGTACGCGTAAAGGTACGCTAAAGGTATGCGACAATGCGAAAACCCGTGACACACATTTTGCTATTAATTCCATAGGAAATCATTTTTTTTTTTTTTTGTCATGTTGGCGTTGTGTTGTTACCATGTTTGGTTGTTCTAGAAGTGTCTCTGTCTCTCTTTCTCTCTCTGTGTCTGTTTAATCATCATCATCATCATCTCGATGAAAAACGATTGCAAAACGATTAATTTTTTTTTTCTCTCTCTCTTTCAATTTTAAAGATATTATCTATTAAACGTTGTAGTTGTACGTTTGTAATCCTTGTTTGCCTTTGTTATTATCATTATCATCGTCGCAGTTGTCGGAAGATGGAAGAAGGAAAAAGGTGATTTTCTTTTGTTTTTTTTTTTTAATTTTATTTTCGTTCTGGTAAATACGATTAACCAAATATAAACCACTCGAATGAAAATGAGAATGAAAAAAAAAAAGGATCGATCGTGGAAGGAGAAGAAAAATAATAATAATAATAATAGTGAAACGCGTTTAAAGGTTGTTTAATTTTTTTTTTTTTTTTATTTCGATTGAGGCTTGCGACGGTGACGACGCACGACGTGGAAGAAGAATTAAAATTCGCGTTTCGATATGCAAAGTTCGATTGGGTAGTAGTAATAGTGGGATATAAAATGTTTGGCAACACTTCATTACTTCTTATCCTTTTTTTTTTTTTTGGTATGTTGGTACTCGATATGTAAATAAAATAAACGACGATGTACTTTTTACGGTATAAATGATATTAATTATATATACATATCAATTATCGGAAGTTTTTTTAAAAATGTTTTCGGAGGAGGAGGATGGGGAGGGGAGGGAAAACGAATTGTTTTTCATGTTTAACTTGATTTGAGTTTGTTGTGATGTTGTTTGTTGTTGTTGTTGTGACCGGTAAAACGATTTTATTACGTTTGTAAAATTCGAAAGAAAAAAAAATTCAATAACAGGAACGACACAAACAATCACGCAACTTTTCTCCTTTCTCTCTCTCTCTCTCTCTTTCTCTTTCTCTTTCTCTCTCCCCCGGGTTTGTAGGGTGAAGAAGAAGAAGGAGAAGAAAAATAAAACAGAAAAAAAAAAAAATCAAAACGAAAGAAAGAACGAAAAGAAATAAATATTTGAATGAGAGGTTACTTAAGAGTCTCGATGCGGTAAATAATAAATTTTACGTGGAGTGGTGAGGAGCGGAGAGGAGGGGGACGGGGGACACGACAACAAAAAAAAGGAAAGGAAAAAAGGAAAAAAAGGAAAGGAATAAAAAAATCGTTACCATTTATTTATTTATTTAATTGTAATTTTTAAATCCTCACAAGTTGGGTTCGCGCGTTTGTTTTTCCCATACCGGAATTGTAATTACTTTAAAACGCTTATTAATTAACTAATAATTATTATTTTCTCTCTCTCTCTCTATTTTCGTTTTAAATTAATTAATTAATGTTTTTTTTCTCTCTCTCTCTCTCTCTCTCTTTATTAATACAACTTGATTCGCTTCGCCGTTTACTTTATTATTATTATTATAAAATATTGTTATTTATTTATTTTATTTATATTTGCGTTTGGTTTTTAATTTTAAATTTTTTTTTTTTTTTTTTTTTGCGTTTCGCGTGAGAGAGTGTTGAAAAGGAAATGGAATGATATCGAAAGTCGATCGATCGATCGATCCGTCGAGATAAATCGATTGATCGATTCAAAGAGTGATGAAAACGAAAAATAATTTTGTAAAAACGTTTTTTTTTTTTTTTCGTTCTCCGTAGAGTAATTCGGTGATTGTTTGTTTTATTATTATTATTATTATTATGTTGTGAAAGATTTTCTCTCCGTCTCTCTCTCTCTCTCTCTCACTCTCTTTCTCTCTTTCTGTTTGTTTTTCTCTCTGGTTTTTTTTTTACGTTATAAAATGAAAAAAATTATTGTTATTATTAATTAGCAATGTGGTTTTTGCGCGGTTGTAAATAAATTGTAACGATTGTTTGTTTGTTTGTTTCGTTTGTTATCGGCCTTTCGCTTGTTTCTTCTGATTCTGCTGCTGTTGATGATGATGATGATGATTTAATTAAAATCGTTAATAGTCGGTGATAATGATGATGATTTATAATTAATTAAAAGAATAAAAGAAAATTTAAAAGATTTTATGTTGTGCGTTTTGTTTTTTTGTTTTGTTTGATTTTCACGTTGTTGTGGTTGTTGTTGTTGTTGTTGTGTCGTGATTGAGCGAAATATGTTTTTGTTTGTTTGTTTGTTTGATGCTTTCGTAATTGAAAAATAGAAAACGAAAACGTAAAAGAAAAAAAAAAATAGAGCGATTCGAAACGTCGATCTCTGAATTGTATAAAAATAAAAAAAAAGAAAGAAAGAAGGAAAGAAAAAGGAAGAATGAAAAAAGGGAAATGATAAATAAATAAATAAGTAAAAATGATGATAATATGATTGTAAAAAACAAATTATTATTATTATTATTATTATTTTTGCGGTTAAATTGCGGGCGACACAACCGTGAATAATTTAAATCAAGTTAATAATTCGAATAAAAAAAAAAATAAAAAAAGAAAAAAAATTTCGTGGATTTGATCCGGATAATTTATTTTGATCATTTGGCTCGTATATATTTGCGTTATTATTAGTGTTGTTGTCGTTGTCGTTGTCGTTTGTTTCTCTTTCTCTGTCTTTCTTTTAAATTTGCTGCTCTTCTTGTAAAATTGTTGCAAGTTTCGCAACGCACATCCTACTAATATAATTTATGCAACGCAAATTAAATGGCGGGTGAAACGAACAAACAAACAAAAAAAAAATTTTTTTTTATATTTTATTTTTATTTAATTTAAATTATTCTTAGGATTTATTTTCGTTTTGTTAGCTTTCGTGTCAGAGGTCAAGGGTGTTTGCGTTAATGTTTTCAAGGTTTTAAACACACACACACACACACACAAACACAAACACAAATACAAACACAAACGCACACGATATCGATATATTTTTTCCCTTTATTTTTTCTTGTTCCTTCTCTCTCTTTATCTCTCTCTCTCTCTCTCTTTATTTTTATCTTTCGTTATAATAGTTAATCTGAGGGGGGGGGGAAATGGGGAGGAGGAAGAGGTCATCGTCTCTCCCGGAAAATTTTTTGGAATCGCCGGTGCAGTGGAAAAAAAAAAAAACAATTTTAATTAATTTTTAACAAATGATAATGACGATTTATTATTATTATTATTATTATTATCATTAAAATTATTAGATTATTATTATTATCATTAAAATTATTAGATTATTATTATTATTATTCGTTTCGTTTCGTTTCGTGCGAGTTAACTGTTTTTTATTTATTTTTTTCAATTTTTTTTTTCTTCCATTTTGTCTTGTGTAAAATTTAAATTTAAATTTAAATTTAAAAAACTAACCGAAACCGCGGGGCGTAAACAATTTTTTTTTTTTTTTGCTAAAAAAAAGTTTTCCTTTAAAAAAAAAAAATAAAAAAAAAATTTAACGAGGCATTTAATACCGGGTAATAAATAATAATTTAACCAAACGGCTTTTTTTTTTTTGTTTAAACAAAAAAAACATTCGGGAGCGACCGACCCGACCGAAGTTGTTAGCAACAAATAAAATAATTTTTTTTTTTTTTTTTTTCATCACTCATGTATTGGGTCGTAAAAATGTTTAAAAAAAAATTTAAAAAAACGCGGATTAATTTTTCGTGTAATTAGAAAGGATATTAGCACGTGTCAATAATCGTTTCGGAAACTCGTTTAAAAAACGAACGTTAAAAATAATAATAATAAAAAAAAAATGAGAGAGAAAGAGAGAGAGAGAGGAAAAAAAAATTTTGTTGTTGTTGTTGTTTAGGGTCGGAAATGACCGCCGCCCCCGTTCCCGCCCCCCACCTCATCCTCCCCGCCCCGCACACGGAAAATTTCTTTAAAAGATTTTTTTTTTTGTTTTCGTTCGTTCGTATCGAAGGTTTTTCTTCTTCGAGTTGTTACTTTCATGTTTAATCGGATTTAAAGTTCTTTCCCAGGAAGAAGAAGAAATAATTTTTCGAAAAAGGTTTTTGGTTTTTCTTTCCTTGTACTCTTCTTGCCCCTCCCCCACTCCGAAAAAAAACGATTGTTTTGCCTTTTACGTTTCCCGCAGACGAGGAAAACGGTATAAGGCGTGGGTAGGAGGAAGAACGAGAGAGAGAGAGAGAGAGAAAAAGTTTTGAAACGTCTGGAAGTATTATATCGTAATAAGAAATCGATATAATAAAAGTTTTTTTTTTTCTCTTTGTCACCGACGGTACCGTCACCATCGTCACCAACGTCACTACCGTCACCACCGTTTCTTTCCTTGTATTCTTCCGCGGTAGGAATTTTTCTTCATCTCATCAAAAGTTTTTTTTTTCGAATGGGTTTAAAGAAAAATTATTTTCGTCATTGTCATCGTCGTGACGGGTGACGTAACCGTAATAATCGTTTTCTCGTAAATTTTTCTCTTTCGGATTGTATTTTATTGTTGGAAATTGATCGTAGGGCACCGTCATTACCACCGTCACCATCGTCGTCGAAATCGTTTCAAATTTTTGTGATTCGTTTTTTCAAATCGGTTTTGAATGTGTCTCGAAAAACTTTTTTACTAAATCAAATTTTTTACAAAAAATAGTAATGATAATAATAATAATAACAACAACAATAATAATAATAATAGTAGTAATAATAATAATTTTAGTAAGGAAAACGTTACGTCACGCAAAATTGTTAGATGTGTGAGCAAATATGTCAAAAAAAAAAAAAATTTTTTTTTTCTTTCGTTCTCTCAAATAATTCAAAGAGGGTTGAATGGAAATAAGTTTAAAACTTTAAACCTCCCCTAAGAAAGAGGGTGGGGGGGAAAAAAAAGATGGCTTCTGCTGAGAGAAACGTGTGGATTTAAAAAAAAAGAAAAACGTTTTTTTTTTTTTTTTTTTTTTTTTTTTTTTACGGTTTTTGAATTTCTTATTCGATTTTGATATTTTGTCAGAACAATAAAGTCGAAAGAAGATTTTTTTATTTTTTGAGGGGGGAAGGAGGGGAGAGGGAAGGGGGAGGAAAAGAGGGGTTGAAAAATGGAAAAAATAATAAAAATATATATTTCGAAAATGGCCAAAAAAAAGTCAAATTTTTTTTTTTTCGGTGTCTCGAACGTTAAAAAAATTTATCGAATAACGAATGTTTTACTCTGTTTCGATTAATCGATTAATCGTCTCGAAATATGTATTCGACTCTCTCTCTCTTTTTTTTTTTTATTTTTAAAATGGCGTCTTTTGGGAGGAAAAACAAAAAAACAAAAAAAAGAAAAAAAATTGTTCGAAAGAAAATATAGTTAGTTATGACCAACTTGATAATAATGATGAATAGAGAGTTTCACCTTGATACTGAAAAAAAATAATAATAATGATAATAATAATAAAAAACGCCTTCGCACGGTTTTAATAATAATAATAATAATAAAAATGGTTTGGAAAACCTTCGGTGGCAGACGACGGACGACGTTTAAATTCTCAGATTTATGCCTGGAGTTATATATATTTGTGTGTGCGTGCGTGCATGCGTGCGTGTGTTCAGGTACGAATGAAAAATACGTTGCGTTGTGCGTTTCCAGAAGGATGAGACCTGGAGGATTAACCTTGTTCGATTTGAATAATTGGTATTCGAAGGACGAAGATTTTAATATACTCGGAAAAAGAAGACAAACTCACACGAAGGATATCTCTCTATCTCTCTCTTTCTCGCGAGGCAGGCAATCAAATTTTTGAAAATTTTGGCGGGAAATTGAGTAAGTAAAACGGTTTTGCTGCAGTGCTGTAAACGTTTGAAAATTTTCGTGACGTATGAAAAAAAAAAAAAAAAAGAGAGAGAAACGGAAACGTCACATCGTCGTGTAAGTGATTTAATTTTGTTTCTTTTTTTTTCTCTCTTTTTTTTTTCTCCATCCGCGTTTGTTTGTTCGTTTGTACGTTTGTTCGTTTGTTCGTCGGTTGAATTGCGCGACTTTGCAATATTGTAACATCGTCGTCATGACCCACTGACACGAATAAAACTCTATAATCAACTTTGTTACTTACTTTAACGTTTGGCTCGGATTTTTACTTTTCTTTTCCTTTGAAAATAAAAAAACGTTTTCATCATCATCATTACCATCGTCGTCGTTACTTTTTATTTTTTATTTTTGTATTCGGTTTAATTTTATTATTATTATTATTATTATTATTATTATTATTATTATTATTATTATTATTATTATTATTATTATTATCCACCATTAAACACGACAAGGCTACTTGTCGGAGTTTTTTTTTAAGTATTTATCCGAGGTTTCTACCCGATTCCTTAGGGACAAATACTCGAATTTCGGTGGTGCCACTTATTATAAGATAGCACCACATCAATTCTTGAAGGTCTTCCTGAGTCCGTCTTTTTCGATGGGAACGATTTGTCTCCTGAACTGGGCTCCGGTGACTAACATCTTTGGAGTGGCCAGGGTCAGAAGCAGTGAAATTCACGTTCTCGTCGAGCTGCCTCAGGTCGACAGTAGAACAAGATTTGTTTTTTGGTTCTTACTTTGTCTTGTTCTCATTTTTTTTGCTCTTTTTAAGCCAACAGCACGTGGCGTTCTCAAACGGTCACCCATCCAAGTTTGCACCACGCCCGATGCTGCTTAACTTCGGTGATCGTACGGGAACCGGTGTGACCAGCACGCTATGGCCGTTGGCTTTTATTATTATTATTATTATTATTATTATTATTGTCGTTTTTGTCACCATCAATCATTATTATTATTATTTCGATTGTTTGTTTGTTTGTGTTGTGTTGAATTGTTTTGTTTAACCCGAGGTGCAAATCGATCGTCGTCGATAGATTCGAAAACGATGGCGACAACAAACAACAACCAACAACAAACAAAAAATGTAAGAAAAATACAAAAACAAAAAAAAAACCGTTAAATAGAAAGTCGGATTTCATTAGGCAAATTAAAAGTGACGCTCGCGCACGCGCACGCGCGAAAGTTAATTTATTTAAAATTAAAAAAGTCATAGAGTAACAAAATAAAAAAACGTTCGTTTGCGACTAAAAAAACGGAAATTGTAAAAATGAGAAAAAAAAATAAAAAAAAAATAATAATAATAAAATCGAGGGATTTAATACGCAATTTAGAAAATTTTTTATTTGTTTGTTTGTTTGTTTTTGAAAAAAAAAAAAAAAATTGTACAAACAGTTACGTGAATGACATATTGGGGCCATCCGTGCCCACCGAAATTTTATATGCGTTCGTTCGCGTAACGATGAGATTTTTTACGAGCGCGACCCAAAAAGAAAAGAAAAAAAAAAAAAAGGAATTTTAATATCCGTTTAAAACAATTATTATTATTATTAAAAAAAAAAAAATTTATTTTCACTCTTC
>NW_002987848.1:516036-517093 GCF_000006295.1 Pediculus humanus corporis | reverse complement strand
TGTTAAACTACGATTATCAGGACTTTGGTACGACGACGACACAACAATAATAATAATAATGAAAACACTAAAAGGAAGGTTTTTGAAAATAATAATAATGATGATGACGGTGGTGGCGACGGTTGATACGATGATAATCGAGGGCAATAAACCCCAATGAATGTGTGATATACTAGAAAAGACAAAAAAAACAAACGAACGAACGGTCGTGATTATTATTATTATTATTATTATTATTATTATCATTGAAGAGAGGTTAGAAAACCCTGTAAAAAGAAAGAAAAACAATGCAGAAAAGTCGACAAACTTAACAGAAAATAAAAGGACCTGTCAAAAACATTATTAATTTGTCGTCGTCGTCGTGGGTTCTTATCAGTTCTTATCACAGGGGTTTCCACGGATAATTATTTTGTTTTATTTTTAAAAAGTTTAAAATGTCGTTCGAACGAGAACGGACGAAAACGGTCGCCGCCATTTTTATTATTAAAAACGAAACCTACGCGACATATTTTTTTCGTTTCGTCGATTGATACGGGGCTTTGTTTCGCGGGGGGAAGGGAGGAAGGGTCCTGGTGGGGATGATGATCATGGAAAAGGGAAACAAAAGGGGAGGGAGTAAGGAAAAATAAGGAGGTCACGGTCGATGAGCGTGTACGTGCGCGTGACCGATCGATCGCACATAATAAAATCGAAACTTAAAAAATTTTTCGCATGCTTAATATTAATAATAATAATAATAATAGTAATAATAATAATATTAATAAAAAAAGAATAAATGCCGACGATATTAATAAGAAGAGCACGCACAATTGGCTACGACGTGGAAAACTTAAAATAGAAACAGAAGCGTTTATTACAGCGGCTCAAGATCAGGCATTGCGGACCCATAACTATGAAAAAGTAATTCTCAAAGTCCGCCAAGATGACAAGTGCCGAATTTGCCAATCACAATCGGAAACCATCGATCATTTAATTTCCCGGTTGTCCGATACTGGCAAACATGAATACTTAGAAAGGCACAATAAAATATGTCAATATCTCCATTGGAATATATGCC
>NW_002987848.1:438900-516016 GCF_000006295.1 Pediculus humanus corporis | reverse complement strand
CGTCGTCAGACGTTGGACGATTGTTAAACTACGATTATCAGGACTTTGGTACGACGACGACAACAATAATAATAATAATAATGAAAACACTAAAAGGAAGGTTTTTGAAAATAATAATAATGATGATGACGGTGGTGGCGACGGTTGATACGATGATAATCGAGGGCAATAAACCCCAATGAATGTGTGATATACTAGAAAAGACAAAAAAAACAAACGAACGAACGGTCGTGATTATTATTATTATTATTATTATTATTATTATTATTATTATTATTATTATTATTATTATTATCATTGAAGAGAGGTTAGAAAACCCTGTAAAAAGAAAGAAAAACAATGCAGAAAAGTCGACAAACTTAACAGAAAATAAAAGGACCTGTCAAAAACATTATTAATTTGTCGTCGTCGTCGTGGGTTCTTATCAGTTCTTATCACAGGGGTTTCCACGGATAATTATTTTGTTTTATTTTTAAAAAGTTTAAAATGTCGTTCGAACGAGAACGGACGAAAACGGTCGCCGCCATTTTTATTATTAAAAACGAAACCTACGCGACATATTTCTTTCGTTTCGTCGATTGATAAGGGGCTTTGTTTCGCGGGGGGAAGGGGAGAAGGGTCCTGGTGGGGATGATGATCATGGAAAAGGGAAACAAAAGGGGAGGGAGTAAGGAAAAATAAGGAGGTCACGGTCGATGAGCGTGTGCGTGCGCGTGACCGATCGATCGCACATAATAAAATCGAAACTTAAAAAATTTTTCGCATGCTTAATATTAATAATAATAATAATAATAATAATAATATTAATAATAATATTAATAATAATAATAATAATAATAATAGTAGTAATAATAATAATGATTTTTCTTTTGCGATAAAAATTTTTTACGCGAAAGGAAGTTGTTACGACGGCAACAGCAAAACGTCGCATTCGCACACACGCGGCAGTCGGGGGGAGAAGGGGGAAAAAAAGTTTTTTTTTTTTTTTTTTGCAACGTTTCCTTCCTGAAATGGTTTAACGGTTTTTTTTTTTTGAAAGGAAAGGAAAACGTTTTTTTTGCTGTTGAGAACTGATTATCGCGTTTTGGAACTTACTACTGATAATTTTTATTATTATTATTACGATTTGGGGAGAGAGAGAGAGAAAATAGTTTTATAAAATGTTTTCCTTTTCTAAGAATATCTATCCGTAAAATCGTAGGGGGAGTTTTGTATAAAATGATAAAAATAAATGAAACGGTAAAAGAGACGTGGAAGGAGAGAAAGTAAAGCAAGTTTCGAATCGGGTTTAAAACACGGAAGGGGAAATCAGATCACGCACGCTAGTACCACGTGTTTTTTTTTTCTTCCCTTTTTTTCCTTTTTTTTTCTCTCGTGTGTAACTTTCAAAAAAAAAAAAAAAAAATTCTGGTGGAAATTTGAGGACACGTGGAAAATTCGACGATGATGATGATAATGTGAGTGACGGTGTGAGTTTCGTCATCGCGACTCTACCGACAGGTACGAAGAAAATGTTATCGTCGTCATTTTTCTTTTTTTTTGTCGTAACAAGACGAAACGGTGATGATGGCAGTGGTGGTGGCGGCGGTGACGATGATTAAACGATTAAAACTTTTCTCCGGTTTTTTTTTTGGAGGGGGGAGGGGGGACCGAAACTTTTTAAGAGAAGAGCAAAAAAAAAGTTAACGACAGCAATAAAAGAAAGAAAAAATTTTTTTTTTTTTTTCGTTTTAAAATTTGAAACTTTTGCTGTCGTTCGAAAAAATTAGTTGAAACTAGCAATAATAATAATAATAATTTTTTTGTTTTTGCTGTCGTTTGTAAAGAAATATTGATAATAATAATTATTAATATTAAGTAAAAAGATAAGTTATTACGTTTGGAGTGAATAAAATTTTATTTTTGCTGTCGTAAATATTTTTTATTGTTTACTCCGTAATCAAAGGAAAGGAAATTGTTGTTTTTTGCTGGTGGAAAGAAAAACGTTTTAATTAAAAATTTAAAATTGTTTTTTTTTTTTTTTTTTGCTACGGAAAAGAGTAAGAGGAGGGGAGAGAATTAAAAAGTTTAAAAAAGGAAAAAAAACTTTTTACTTTTTAAGTAAATATCATCATTTGCATTTTAATACGAAAAGAAGAAAATCACATTTTAATTCTTTTAAATTGATTAATTTAATCGTTTGCGCGAAAAGTGAGAGAGAGAGAGAGAGAGAGAGAGAGAGAGAGAGAGAAAGAGCTTGCGTACGAGTGAATGAAATAAAGAGAGAGAAATAGAGAGAGGGAGGTGTGAGAAAGAAGGAAAAGAAAAGAAAAGAAGAAAAAAGTTTTAAATGATTTTTTTTTCTTACTTTATTTTATTTTCGTTTCACGCTGGAGAAAACGTCGAACGTCGAAACGGGCGGGGGGGGGGAGGAAAGGAGAGAAGAGAAAAGTGGAAGAAGAAAAATAGAGAGAGATAGATAGAGAGCTTTTGACGTCGTGGCATTAATTTTTTTCTTTATTGTTTTGCGTTTAAAAACCATTAATTACGTTTCATTGGTAATAATAATTCATTTGATGACGAATTTTTTCTCTCTCTCTATTTTTGTTTCTCTATCTCTCTCTTTCTCTTTTCCGTCTATCTTTCTCTGTCTTTCTCGTGAGCTTGTTTTTTTTTTAAATTTTCCAGATGTTGTTGTTAAATGATTTAAAGTTTTTTTTTTTGAATTTTTTATTTCCTACATAAAATTTTTTTTTCCTTTTTTTTCTTTTTCCAACGTTAATTTATGGAGTGTGCCGATTAATGAAAAGTCGTGGCAATAATAATAATAACGATGATGATGATAATAATAATGATGATGATAATAATAATAATGGTAAAATTATTCGATGATTTTTTTTTATATTATTTTATTATTATTATTGATAACAATCAACAGGTAATTTTTCATCAAGAAAATGAGGTTTATGTTTATTCGTTTTATTTACGACGACTGGAATCGAATTTTGAGAAGGTTGGGGAATGGAAGGGAGGGAAGGGAGGTAAACAAGGGGAGGAGAGAAGAGAGAAGAGGTGGGAAAAAGGGAGAGAATTAAAAAAAAATCGTTTTTTTTTTTCGATGTGAATCTCGTTCGATTTTTTTTCATTTTTTTTTTTTTGCGTCATTCTCCTCGTCCCACCGCGATTTTTTATCTGGAGAAAAGTCGTCACCCCCCCCCCCCTCATTTGTCTCCCCGATCGCGACGTGTCACTCAAACTCGTTATGTCTTAATTTTTTTATTTTTTTAAAATTTAACAAAATTTTTGTGAAAGTCGTCCATTTTGTAAACGTCGACGGTTATCACCGTAAAAACGAACGAACGAAAGAACTTATTTCGTAATTGAAATTAAAAAAAAAAAATTTTCCTAGGAAATTTATTTATTATCAGATAATCCATACATGCATGCATGCATGCTGGTACCACTCGTGTGTGTGTTTTCTAGAAAAAGAGAGAGAGAGAGAGGGAAAGTGTGTGTGCGTGTTTCACTGACACCATTTTTTTAAAATTTTATTTTATTAATAAATTTACGCGACATCCGAGTAAATAATTATTTTTTTTAGATATCGCTCGAAAGTGATAAAAAAAATAAGATTTTTTTCGTTTCTTCTAATGCCACGTTTTTTTTTATTATTCGAATTATACGAACGAGAATTTGTAACGACGACGGGGTTGACAAAATCAAAAAGAAAAAAGTTTTTGGAAATTTTTATTTTTAAAATTTTTCCTAAGGGACAAGAGGGGATTCCAGGTTATGCCGTCATCATCATCGTCGTCGTGATAATAATAATAATAATAATAATAATAATAATCGGTCAGTTGATCTTGACCGAATCTTTTCAAAAAAAAAAAAAAAAAAAAAAATGTTTACTGCATAAGTTTATTATTATAAACCGGCGGTCTAGGAAACGATGATCGGCGTCGGGTCGATTCGATTGCTTTTTCATAACAATTTTTTGTTGTTGCGGTTGTTGTTGTTCATCGACGACAACTCATCGTTTAAGAATTTAACATCGGATCATCATGCGCCATGATTTTAATTGTAGGTGCACAAAAAAAAAAAAAGAGAAAGATAGAGAGAAAGAAGTGGATGGATGTTGTAATTTTTCATCATTCGCTCGCTCGTTTTCGAGTCTTGGAAAAAAACCTTGGAAGTCAATCAATCATTTGTTGACATTATGATAAAATCAATTATTATTATTATTAATATTATCATTATTATTATGACATACGTTTGAACGTGTGTAATATTTTTGAAAAAAAAAATGAAAGTTTCGAACGGTTTCTTAGAAAAAAAAAAAATCTTCTTTCCAGTACGTGGGTAGGTAGGTAGGTAGGTAGGTAGGCAGATGAATATATGGACGTCCTTTTATACTTTTTTCACAGCGCGCGGGGATTCCCCTCCGAACCCGTTCGTTTTATTAACTAACGGCAAACGACCCGTTCGCGTTCCCGTTGACAAAGTCGAACGAATCGACGACATTCGGACTCGGATTTCAATTTAACGATTTTATTTTAAAATCGAGAGTTGCGAACCTGCGGCGTCGGCGGCGGTTGTACTAGGGGAGGGGGGTAGTAGACAAAATTAATAATAATAATAATGATGATGATAATTTTGAAATTGAGACATCATCGATGGCGGAAAAGGGAAGAAGGCGTTTTATTTCTCCCGAAGTTAATGATGAACCGCCTCACATGATGATATTGTTCAAAAAAAAAAAAAAAAGTCGGATTATTCTCTCGGCGAGGTCTGTTTCATAGTTTTTAATGCCGTGACTGGCGCCCAGAATCTGTCATTATTATTATTATTACCATTTTTCTCTCTCTCTCTCTTTTTTGTCTTTTCTCTCCCAACTTGAAAATTAAATCAAATATGCATTAGAGTTAATGTTACAAATGGGATGTAAATATGTCATCGTGTAAAAAAAAAAAAAAAAAAAAACTTGGCAACGGTTTAAAATTCAAAAAAAAAAAAAAATAAGAAGATGAAGAAGAAGAAGAAGATGAAGATGAAAAGGAATGTTAAATGGAGTCGTGCGTCGATGAAGTTGTTTATTATTATTATTATTAAGATGTGAAAAAAATGTTGTTGTTGTTGTTGCAATGAGGTTGGTTTTAAAAATGATAACGAAAGAAGAGGAAAGATGTTGAGGGGGAAAGAAAAGAAAACGATGAAATTTTTCGAACGTATTTTTCACACGTACGAAAAAGAGAGAGAAGAAACAGCAGAAGAAGTAGTGAGGAATGGAGAAGGTGGTGAGGTAGGGAGCAGGCCATCTCCGATATCATTATCACACAATACGAAAGAGAAAAGAAAAGAAAAGTAAAAGATAGCACGATCAACGTGTAGCGTCGTGTAGTGCAGGAAAATGAACCGTTATTACAGTGGTGCCAACCAACACCATTTTGTTGTTGAATATATTCAACGGACCGGAAAAACGTTAGTTTTTGATTGCCTGTCCACAAAACTTCTTATTCTTCTTCTTGGGTTTCTCTCGTTAAGTTTTTGTTTTCCTCCATTTTGAATTTTTTTTTTTTTTTCGTTCTGCGATGTTTTGGATCAAAGGTGGAGTGTGGAGGAATTTTTAAAGTGGGACTCATCGCGGAGAAGAGAAGAGGAGAGGAAAGAGAGGAATAAATAGCAAAAAAGAATTCGATTTGACAAACACTTCGCCGTAGAAAAATAAAAGAAAGAGAGAGAGAAAAAAATTCGAAAGTTTAAATTTAGAATTTTTTCATATATATATATATATATATATATATATGTTGGCCAACCGTTTTCGAATAGTTTAGAATGTTTTTGTTTTGTTTGTTGCGAATTTCATTGAGAATTGAAGGATTTTTTTTTTTTCGGTTGGCATTCTTTTTTTTCTCGTTAACGTACAAATTTTTTTTTTTTTGGATTTGAGTGTGTGTGCGCAAACACAAGCATTTAATTTATTATTATTATTATTAATATTATGTTCAAGGATTTTTTTTTTACTTCTATTCTCATTATCGTCGTCGTTTTGTACGAACGTGAGTCGTGTGCCAACCTAACGATAGCAAATCTGCGAATGTGAGAGCGCACGCGCACGTGTGTGTGTGTGTGCGTGCGTGTGCGTACCGTCCGAGAAGAAAAAGGGGGTCTATCGAGTGTCTGTCTCCAACAGCGAATTACGATGAGAAGTCGTTCGATGGGGGAAAAAAAAAATCTTAAACTATAATAAAGTTTCCCCCTTTCTTTTTCTTCCCTCTTCCCTTCCCTTTCCCTCTCGTCTCACCCCCCGGGAGACGTTTAATTTTCATTTCGAAAAGTCAACCCCCCCTTTTTTTAAAAAAAAAAAAAACCCGCACGCACACTAACGGAAAAAAAGAATACAAATTTTTCTTTTTTTTTTTTGTTATTCGCGTCACGCCGGCTCGAAAATTGTTACTATTATTATTATTATTATACATTCGTGTATAAGAGGAGGTGGGATGGATTGTGTTTGGTATCATGTGTTACCTCCTAGGGAGAAAGAGAGAAAGAGAAAGATAGAGAGAGAGAGAGAAAGACAAATCATCATCATTATCATCATGAGAGTTGAGACGAAGAAAAAGAAATTAAGAACCCCCTCATAAATAATAATAATAATAATAATAATAATAATAATAATAATAATAATTTTTTATTTTGATGCATGTGTTGTGCTCGACTGGTTGTTTGTTTGTTTGCTTGCTTGCTTCCTCGCTCGACTGTTTGTTTGTTTGTTTGTTCATCCTATCGATGACCGAATAATATGGCCACGATTACGATCGAATTAATGAGCAATCATCGGTAGACTCATTCAAAATGTAATTAAAAACCATTTTTTGGTTGTTATCAAACAATTTTGTTGTTGTTGTTGTCGTTGTCGTTTGTTTGCGTTCGAGAAAGAAAGAAAAAATAGAAAAAAAAAGAGCGAGTTTGAAATTTTCAAGGTTTGCTGCTCATTGCGCAGATCCTTGCGGCATACATTTTAACGAGAGAGAGAGAGAGAGAGAGAGAGAGAGAGATATGGGATTTTCAAAGTGCCATTTTTCGCGTGCGTGAGTGCGTAGATGTGTGCAAGAGAGAGAGAGAGATGCGATTGTTGTCGACGAGTAGTAATGAAGTAAAATAAATTTATGAGGTTTTTTTTTTTTCCTTCATTTTCATTTTCATTTTCTTCATTTTCTTCATTTTTTTTTTTTTTCAAGACGAGTCAAGGTTTTCAATTCTCGATGTCCTTGCTTGATAATGATGATCGCTTTAGATTATTATTATTATTATTATTAATATTATTTTTCAAAACGAATTTTTTTTCTTTTTAAATAAAACGTTATTATTTTTATTATTATTCGATTTGCCCGTAAGTTGTCGAAAGCTGTCGATGGGTACAAAAATTGAGATCAATATAGACGAGAATCGATACCAGAATCAAATGTAGGTACGTCGGTGTAGGTTGTTTGAATTGAAAAGGAAAGGAAAGGAACGTTTTTGAAAACCTGACCTTGAAGAAGAAGAAGAAGAAAAAATGTTGAAACCTGGCGGTAATGACGACGATGATGATGATAATGGTGTTGGTGGTGGTGGTGGTGGTCGTGGTATTAGGGCGATTGATAGAACGAACGAAGAAGTCACGTTGATAATGACCCAGTTAAAAAAGAAAACAAGGACTGCGACCAGTTTAATATATCGCAAATGCAGGTGTGCTGCCAACGTTTTCACGATTATATCATTATCACGAGAATCATCACCTTGATATTGATACCCTTATCTCTCTCTCTCTCTCTCTCTCTTAAGTAAAAGTTCACGTGAGGGAAAAAAGAGGAAAACGTGTAACGTAGTCGCGCACGTTAAAAAAAAAAGAAAAGAACTTTAAAGCTCTTTGGAATATTTTAACGGGAAAAAAAGAACCGGAAGTGAATGAATGAAAGGGTAGGGTAGGGTAGGGGAGGGAGAGTAGGGTGGGGGAAGTGAAAGAAGGAAACCAATCATTGCAGTGATGATGAAAAAAAAAAAAGTTATTGAATTTTATTCGTGCCTTTTCTAATAGGTGAAAATTTGAAAAAGGCATTTTTCTTTTTCTTTTCTTTCTTTCTCTCTCTCTCTTTCTTTTACGTCTTTTAGTTGGGTGGATTCGGTTTTGTAGGTAAAAAGAAAAACTGACTTTCGGAAAAACTTTTTCGAAATTCTTCTTTTGGAAATAAATTGTAAATCGTTTTCGAAGGAAAGGCATGAAATTCTTTTCGTTCGTAACCGATAATATTAACCTATCGATTGAACGGAACTTCCGGAAAAACGAGACAAACAAAAATATTAAATTAAAATTTTTTAAAATATTTTCCTGTCGTTGTTAGCGTTGTTGTTGTTGTTGTATTATGTAATTTTGCGTCAATGAAAAACTATGAAGAAGAAAAAGGAGGAGGAAAATGGACGTGTAATTAGACGAAAGGATAAATCCATGCGAACGGATTTCAAATTTTTTTTTGATTTCTTTTTTATTCGATACGGTTCGATTAATTTTTTTAAATCGTTCATCATATTTTCGATTTCTTAACAATTTGATTTCCTGTTTTCGGTCGGAAGAAAATTCAAAAAAAAAAAAAAGCGGGAAAATAACAAAATTAAAAAAATTAAAAATTTTAATTTATTTTATTTTATTTTATTTTATTTTTAAAAACGGAGATAAAGAAGAAGGGTGGGTAGAAGAGGAAGGGAGAGAGAGAGGAGAGGAGGTAAAGAAAAGAGTTTTCAAGGTTTTAAAATGTAATTTTATTTATTTATCGTTTGCGCTACTTGGAAAATATTAAAATGCCCACAATTTCCATGGAAAAGTAAAACAAGAAGAAGAAGAAGAAACTAAAAAGCGAATAATTAAATTAATTTGTTTATTGAAACGTTCGATGTTCGATATTAATAATAATAATAATAATAATAATGTTGATGACGATGATGATGATGATAATGATGATTACAATGAGTTAGAGTAATTACGAATTCTATTAGCAAAAAATGTATAAATCTACACCACGCGAGTGGGAATGCAACGAAAACAATGCGACGACGACGACGCGTACAAGGTGAAAATATTCAGGGCCGAAATATTTATTATTATTATTATTATTAATATCGTCGTTAGGTATTATTATTATTATTATTATTGTTATTGCCATAAAAGGAAATTTAAGAAAATGTTTGTTTAAAAAAAAAATTAAAAACGTTTGTTTGTTATAATACAAGGCAAGGAGGGATTTTTAATTTTTCTCTTTCTCTTTCTCTCTTTTCTTATTTATCTATCTATCTGTCTTTCTCTTTCATTTACTCGAAATATAACGAACCGAAGAGAAAACGGGGAAATCTCGTCGATCGATCGATCGAATTGATGATGTTTTCTTTAAAAACCGTTCACCGCCTTCTCTGACACCATCATCATCACCATCGCCACTGCCACCAAGCTCGCATTTAAATATGATTAAACGTAAAACAATTTTTATGAAGATGATGTTGGTGGTGGCTGTGGTGATGGTGACGGTGGTGGCGGTGGCGGTAGCGACGGTAAATAACTTAATTGTGCCAATGATTGTGATTGGCAATGATACAAAAAAGATTTTTTCTTTTTTTTTTTTGTTTGTTTTTATTGTTTTTTTTGCTGTTTGTTTTGTTTTCTTTTTTTGCTTTCTCGTTTTCCGCGTCGAGTCGCACAATCTTTTCTTTTTTTTCTGTTTTCTCCCCTTCTCCTTTCCTTCCTTTCTTTCCTCTCTCCTCGGTCGTTTTTCCATTTTTTATTTTATTTATTTAAATATTTTTTTTCTTTTTTTTTTTTTTTTTTACCTTAAACTCGTTTGTTTTATTTTATTAGAGTTTTTCCTTTTCTTCTGCTTGAGATTTTTTATTTAAAAGTTTGTTTGTTTGTTTTCTTGTTTTTGTTTTTTTTCCTTTTCCTCTTTCTCTCCCTTTCCTCCCCATTTTTTTTTTCTATTTTCAATCGGAAAAAATTTACAAAAAAAAATGGAATTTTAAAGGGCCGCGCACGTGCTCACCCACAGCCCCCAACCGTTCGACGAAAACTCTTAAAATCCTTTTATCGTTTCGTGTAGTCATGATAATAATAATAATAATAATAATAATATTTTTTTTTTTAATGACGCGTCGAATTTAAAAGGGGTTGTCGTCGTAGTCATTAATGAATGAATTATGTTTGTTGATCGATTGGTCGGTCGGTTGGTCGGTTGGCAATCCTGGAATTTCACCACGCGGTAAACGGTTTCGACCGTTATTTGGTAACAAAAACAAAAAAGAGAGTGACTTGGAATGTCGAGGAAAGCAAAGAGTCGAAAGGTGAACATAAAACTCGCATTAGGGATTCCACAGACAAACAAACAAACATTAAAACAAACCTTTTTGTAGTATGAATGGTTGTAATTGTGAATTTGTTGCAATGAGCGAAAAGGTAAAAAGGTTTCCATTGATATTATTACTATTATTATTATGAATTGAATCGTACTGGCGGACTCGAGCGACCTTTTTGGTCATTTTGTTGTTCGTGTCGTCGTCGTCGTCGACTTAATTTAAGTGCTTCTTCCAAGTCCATTGTGCGTCGTTCAATTGTCTGCTATATTTTACCGTCAGATTTATTTTCTCTCTCTCTTTCTCTCTCTTACTAAAATGAAGAAGAATAAGAAGAAGAAGAAGAAGAAGAATTCAATTTTTTATCTACGACCCAATTACGGTCGAATAAAATTTATGTGTCTGTTCGATTAACGAAAAAAAAATTTTTTTTTTTTTTTTTCATTTTTAAGCGAGAAGGTCGAACCATTAAAATAATAATAATAATAAAATGTAAAAAAACGAAGGTCGCGAAGTAGAAGGAACGCGGTTGGAATAATATCGAATAATAATAATAATAATAATAATAATAATGAAAACTTTTTTTTTTTTTTGTGAAAAACGACGCACGCACGAACGAACGCGTCGAAAGAACAAAAAGAAAAAGCTCACGCAAAACAAAGAGTAATAATAATAATAATAATAATAATTACGGTAAAATGTTACTTTCGTTATCATCATCATCATCATCATCATCATCATTGTTTTTTTTATTCGTAAAGTTAAAGTTAAAAAAAAAAAAAAAAAATGCAAAACGTGCGGTTTATAAATAGGAAAATAAAAAAAATAAAAAAAAAAATTTTTTTTTTTTTCGGAGTGATTGAACTTTTCCCCCCGGTCACGATGTCATTTGCACTCACTTTTTACTGTTAAAGAAAAAAAAAAAAAAAACAAGTTTTAATTCATTAACGACGATACGTATAACTTGATACGATTATCATCATTATTATCATCATCGTCATCATCATCATTATTATTAACATCATCATCGGTCGTTGGAAAGACTAAGTAAGGTACTGACTGTCGTCGATGCGAAATGTGACGATGTGCTTTATGCGTTAGCGATGGTGATGACGATGATGACGTAGATGATGACGATGACGGTGACGTAGATGGTGATGGTGATGATGACGTAGATGATGGATTCGAATAAGGGAGTTCGATTGCAAAAAAATTTGATTTTTTTTGTTTTTGTTTTCAGTTAATTTGACGGGAGTCGGACGTGTGGACATGTCAAATTTCGAATTGCTGAAAGTCTTGGGAACCGGAGGTAAGTTTTCTTTTTCTTTTTTTTTTTTTTTCTCTGAAGAGGAGGGAGGGACGAAAGAGGAATTGGGGGAATGGGAGATTCGGGGAATTCCGCAGAAAAAAAAAAACGATTAAATCCTTGTAAAATTTTTACATATAATGTGTGAAAAACGTTCTTCTCCTTGACGAAGGAAAAAAAAAGAAAACGGAAGTAGTCACGTTTTAAATTGATAATAATAATAATAATAATAATAATAATGCATGAAAAATATAAAAAGAAAAATAAAAAGTCATTTATTATTATTATTATTATTAAAGGTCTTTAGTATTAGTAGTAGTAGTCAAGGTTGAGAATTTGTTTGTTTGTTTGTGTGCTTTGCTTTTTTTTTTTTTTTTTTTAAACAATTCAAAAATCGAATCCGTTCGTCTGATATAAATGATGATGAAATATATTTATATATATTTTAAAACGAACGGATGTGAAAGAGAGCCCCCCGCCCCCCGGCAAAAAAAAGTACGAGAAAATTATTATTTATATTAATAAAAACGTCGTTACGCGAACGTTAACAGGAGAAGCAGAAGAAAAAGATGACAAAAGTTGCAGTTTAGCATTTCGATCGTTTATTGTGTAATGATAAGGTTATGATTATCGTAGGACGTTGACACGGACGAATGTCCCTCTCCCCCTCCCACCCTTCCCCCCGCCGCCTACAGGAAAATTATCATTTTCCTATACCGCGTTCGTGTGTGCCTTCTGTCGTCAGGTGTTTGTTGTTGTCGTCGTCCAAAATGGAAGATTCTTTTTTTTTTTTTGGAAAAAAACCGAAGGCGGCAGTGTAGAAAATGAGCGTTGGGTATTTTTATCATCATCATCATCATTATTATTATCATTTCGTTTTTTATTTTTTTAATCAGAAAATGATGGTGGGTAGAAAGTTTGCGAAAGTGAAAGTGAAACGAACAAAAAAAATTAAATTAAATTCACTTCAAGCCTCGCGGAATGATGATGATGTGATAATAATAAAAAATACAAGCATGAATTATTTAATTCGTTGGGGGGGGGGAGAAGAGAGATAGACGTTAGAGTTTTTGAACGGTTCGGTAGGTCTTTTGAAAAAACCGTTATTTAGAAAAACTAATGCCACGATCGCTACCGTCGCAGTCATCGCGACCGCCTCCACAAACGCGTGATAGTTTCCGGTTTGTGGATTTAATTTTAAAAAAATTTTGTGAACCTTCGATTTCAGTCAGTCGGTTGTATAAGACCGTTCTCTCTCTCTCTTTCTATCTCTCTCTCTCTCTCTTTCTATCTCTCTCTCTCTCTCTCTCTCTCTCTCTTTCTCATTCATTCATTCATTTATTCAATCGATCGTGAAAGGGGTTCAAAAGTTAAAAGGAAGAAGAAGCAGAAGATGGAGGAGGTGGAGAATGTAGAAACGTTTTTGTTTTTTTTGTATGTCGGTTGTTTCTGGAGAAGGAAGAATTTGGGGACAGAAGGTGGTGAGTTTTTTCAACAGAAAAATGGGGGGAGGGGGGCGGGAGTCGAAACCCGATGACGACGACGTCTTTTGTCTTTTTTTAACTCGAATGGGGAGAAGGAGTTGAAAGTTTATTTTTTTTTTTTTTTAAGGGGAGAACGTCGAAATTTCAAAAAAAAAAAAAAAAATTTTAAGCATTTTTGTTTTTGATTTCCTTTCGTTGTTCTCACTCCCCGCTGTTTGTTGGTTGTTTGTCTGTTGTCGCGTTCGTTTTCGCCCCCCTCTTCCCTCTTCTTCCCTCCTATCTCCGCCCTCTATTGGGGTATACCAAAATCTAAACGTTGATCGTGATCGGTATTCGTTCGTCTACGCGCGCTCTCATGCCGTTCAGCGTTTTCTTCTTGTCGTTTTCGAACGCAAAAAAAAAAAAAAAAACGTGGAGCGAACGTTTATTGCGTTCGGTGCACGTATTAAAGGAAAAAAGAAAGAAAAAAGTTTGGGTCATTTTTTATTTTCTTTCTTTCTTTTAAATTCTGCCTTGAAAAGTATCGAATTGCGCATTGCGTGTGTAACCTTGTGAAATTTTTTTTTTTTTTTTTTGTTTTCTGGTGTCGAATTATTATTGACTTTTTGTTGTTTTTTTTTTTTTGATTCGAAATCATTTTTTCAATCGAAAACAATGTGACACGTTCACTATTTACACGTCGTTTTTATAAATTAATTATTAATTAAAAAAAAAAATAAAAAATTACGACGACGCGCGTTCGACCTTTTTTTTTGTTGTTGTTGTACTCTAAGAATAAGGATGATGAACGGATTTGATTTCTTTTAATAAAAAAAAAGGGGGGGAGGAAGGGAAACGATTCGTTTATTTAACGAGGAAGAGGGATTCGTTTATTTTTTTAAATTTCGGAATCAGGTACGATGATGATGATAATGATAAAACGGGGTAGAAGGAAATATTTCAAGCGTTTTTTATTTTTTATTTTTTCCTTAAAAATTTTTTTGACACGAAAAAGAAAAAAAAAATGACGAAATTCAATTTTTGCAGCGTGACGTGAAATTTTTTTTCCCTTCTCTCTCTCTCTCTCTCTCTTTTGCACTGACACACGCATTTATTCATCTCTCTCTTTCTCTCTCTTTTTACCCCGGAAAAGGTTAAAGGATTTTTTCCTTTTTTTTTTTTTTTTATTACTTCACGGAGGGATAGGGAATTAAATAAATGGAGCAAATTTTGAAAATGTAAAAAAAAAAAAAAAACGAATGGACAGAAGGAGAAGAAGAGAAAGGAGGGGAAGAAGGAGAGGATAAAGAAGAGGAGAGGAAGGAAAGAAGAAGAAGGAGAAACAAAAAGAGAGAAAGAAAAAGGCGAGAGAGAAAAAGTTTTTAAAATAAAGTTTTTATAACAAATTTGATAGTAGAAAGTTTTTTTTTTTATTTTTATCCCGATTTGTGTTGTTTTTTTTTTTTTTTTTAAGTTGTTTCGTGTGTAGCAGACGAAATCGGTTTTATTTTCAAATGTAATAATCTCTTAATTAACAAAATTATAGAAAGTGTTGTTGTTGTTGTTTGTTCGTTGAGTTTGTTCGCTCTCTTGTTTTCTATCTCTTTTTAAATAAAGATAAAAGACAATAAAATGAAAAGTAAAGTTGAACAGATTATAAAGTTTTGTTTTTTTTTGTTTTCTTTTTTTTCAAAAAAACACAATAAAACAAAGAAGGTTTAAAACGTTAAAATAGGAGAAGGAGGAACAGATGAAGAGGGGGTGAAAAGAGGAGGGGGAGGGGAAAAGGAGAGACGTGAAAAAGGTCGAAAAAAAAGAACGAAACCGTAAAAACAAAAAAAAAAAATTTGCCGAAAGTTATTATTATTATTATTATCATCATAATTTTCATTTTTTTTGTTTTTGTTATGTTGCACACCTTGTTTTCAGGTTTAGCATTACATTTTTGTTACGAGATCGAAGGGAAACGAATGAAACGTTATTCACTTGAATTTTGATACCGGAAATCATCGCGCATAAAATCATTATTTTTTTTACTTCACTTAATGTTTTATAATTATAATTAATCGTAATAATAATAATAATAATAATAATAATGATGATGATGATGATAATTACGATGGTAATGAGGAGGATGAATAATAATAATAATAATAATGATAATTAATTAATTAATTAATTAATATCACCTGAGATGTGACCAAGAGATGCGTCTGTCGGTCGCGGCGGCATCTTTTTAATATACTTTTCCGAAAGTCACCGCGAAGAGTCACGTTCTTCGATGCGAAAGGGTGGAGGGAAGTGGGAAGAGGGGAAGGGTTAAGGGTCACCCTTTCGCGAATTTCGATGGATACGGACGGAAACGTGACACTACCACTACCATCTGATTTAGCGAAAGAAAAAAATTATTTTTTTGTTTTTGTTTTTTTCTGTCACATTCCAAACACTTGTGTCATAGCCGTGGTGAACGATTATGACGATGACGACGACGACGTCGACGACCGACATAACAATCATCGTTGAACGTTTTAAATTTTACAAAAATTTTATAAAATTTTTCTGTAACATTTTTATTGTTAACACAATAATGGCGTTTGATGAAAGAGGGTTTGTTCAGGTACTTGATATTTTTTTTAAATACGTTTAAAAGGTCGTGACGTCTTTTCATTCGTTATTATCATTATTATTATTATTAGGGCAGGTCGACGTGGAATCGAAATCGATTTTTTTTTTTTTTAATTTTCGAAAGCTTATTTGTCTCACCACACACACGCACACAAATGGCGCCGCACTGCACACGTTAATCTGATAATGACCGACGAGGAATCAAAGGATTTACGGAGCTCAAACATCGCAAATCGGGAAAAAAAGGAGGAGGAGGAGGATGGTGATACGTGCGACAACGACAAACGACGGAGGTCAAAGACTTGTGCAAACGATTTCGAAAATAGCTCGTTGTTTTTTTTTTAAAGATGGAAATTTTTTTTTTTTGTTTTCCAAAAACAAAAACAAACAAACAAACGAGAAATGAAACAACGCGAAAGGACACACGGTCGACTACGCGTAAAAAGGCCGTTGAAAAAAAAAAGTTACGACGACGAGAAATGTTGAAAAAATAATTAGAATGCATTCACACGCCGGAAAAGAAGGAAAAGTAATAAAAAAAAAACGTTCGGTACTCTACCTCCATTCCTGCCAACCTTTCCGATCGTGATTGTAAAAGGCCCCGTGTGTGTGTAAGTGCGCGCGCACGTTTGTTTTTAAAATTTAAAAAAAGAGAAAGAGATAGAGATAGAAGAAAACAAAGCAAAAGATAAGTTTATTATTATTATTATTATTATTATTATTATTGTGTCCTTCTTATTATAACAATCGGATAAATAATCATTTTATTATTATTAACTAAGGACAATCGTGGAGTAGTCGCGGTAGTAGTAGTAGGGGGGCAGAAAAAAAAGAATCCGTCGAACAAAAAAAAAAATTGCACCGAATCGAAATGAAAGAAAAAAAAAAATTTTTTTTTTTTTTTTTTTTTTGCGTTGGACTCGATCGTATCGAGTTTGTGAAGTTGCTAAGGAAACGAAATGTAAGGTGGGGAGCATTGGCCGGGGAGGCATTGACCTCATCTCAAGGACGAAGACATTTGACTGACCCCGTTTTTTATTGTCCCGCGTACGTGCGTGCGTGCGTGTGCGAGTGATCACATCGGGGGGAGGAGAGAGGATGGAAAAGAAAATGGGGACCGCATACAGCAGGTACGATGTTGAGAGAGGTGGATAAATCGATCGATAGCATAATCGGATTTCGGAACGTCTGATTAATTAGTTAATTAGTAATTAGTGCGTAGAATACATATTATTATTATTATTATCATTATCATTATCATTAGTTTTTCCGTTCGAGATAAAAAATGAAAATCGTGACGATAAAAAAAAAACAAAGGAAAAGAATTTTTTTGTTGTGCGATGGAATCGAAATCAGCGAATCGTGCTTTTTTTATTCCGAGAGAGAAAACGGGGGGATGCGACGGGGGGGGGGAGAAAAGAAACATTGGTCGGTGACCTTCCGTTCGGAAAATATTTTACTGGGGCGCGGGTGGGAAGGAAGAGACAAGAAAAAAAGAGACGGAAATGTGTGGGACGACAATTGCGAAAGGAGAACGAACAAAAAAAAACAATTTTTTACAATGCGGGTGAGAGAGAGAGAGAGAGAAAGAGGGGGTTTGGGAGTAAATTGAAATTGTCCACCCGCTCCACCCATCCCCCCACTTTGGAGGATTTGTTGTCCGCCATTTTGTAAACCTTAAAAATGAATGAATGTCGAGGTTAAGGGTTGCTTTATTTATTTATTTACCGATCCCAAAAACTAAATTTTATTTTTTTCTTTTCCCCCCCTTTTTTTTTCTCCCTACTTTTCGCTCCTCCCCCGTTTCCCTCCACCTCCCACCTCTCCCCATGTGTAAACGTCGTAATTTTTTTTTTATCAACCGGACGACACGAGTTCGCAGGTGCGTGCGATAAAACAAAAAAAAAAAAGAATCAAATGTTTTTCTTTTTTTTTTTTTTGGTTCGTGTCGTTGTTGTTGTTGTTGTTTATGTTAAAAAGAGGGTGGAAGAAAAGAGGAAGTGAAGAAAGCGGGGAGGGGTGGGGGTAAAGAAAAAAGGGTAGAAATGGAAAAAAAAATGAAAGTAGGAAGAAACAAGAAAGTTTTGACTTCATTAAAAAAAAAAACTAATTAAGGAAAGAAGTTTCGTTTCGAAAAAAAAAGTTTTTTTTTCTTATGAAAAAAGGGTTCAATTATTAATATTATTATTATTATTATTTTCATAAATTTTTACTTCGTTTTTTTTTTCTTAACCTTCGTGAAAAACCAGCAGGGAAGGGTAATGAAAAAAAGAAAAAAAAGAAAGAAAGGAAAAAGGAAAAAATTTGAGTTTGCGTCACGTTTGTTCGGTTCGTAAAATGACAAGAAAGTCAACAGAAACGACGACGAAAAGCAAAAACAAGAAGAAGAAGAAAAGGGGGAAGCGGGGGGGGGGGAACGGTAGAAAATTTTTATGGAAAAAAAGGAAAGGAAAAGCGGTGAAAGGTTGACGATGAAAGGGAAAACGGAAAAGGAAAAGAAATCGAAAGGAATATTAAAAAAAAAACAAATGAGACGAGAGAAGGGGGGGGAGGAGGAGGAGGAGGAAAGAGACAAAGGAAAACGAAAAGGAAGGAAACAAAGGAGACAAAAATTTAAGTAATGGAAGAAACGACGGGGAGGGTGGAACCGGGGAGCCGGAAGGGGGTGAAAAAGGTTGAATGAAAAGGATAAAAAATGTTTAAAAAGATTTCAATTGACCGAATTTTTATTTTTTTCCTTTGTATTTTTTCCTTTTTTTTTCTTCCTTTTTTTTCCTTTTCTTATCTTTTTTACAACGATGATGATAATAATAGCAATAATAATAATAATAATGAGAAAACGATGTCAATCGTCGTCATTGATACGATTTTTTTTTGTTGTTGTTGTTGTTGAACGCAAATTAAGTTAAAATATTCAACGATGACTTCCGGTTTTGAAAAAGGTCTCGACCCGAATTTTTTGTTTTTTATTTTTTTTTCGACTTTGCGTTTTATTTACTTATTTACTTATTATTATTATTATTATTATTTTCCCATAGTTAATTATAAGTAAATTATTCCGAGTAAATTTATTATTATTATTATCATTATCATTATTATGATTCGAGTGGAGGAAAACGAGACGCCATTGACGCGATTTTTTATTTTTTTTCAATTTCAAATTTTTGAGATTTTGTCGGCGGGGGGCGGGGAGGGAATAAAAGGCACAAATATGCTCCTAATTTGTTTAATTACCCCCCTGTTCTCCTATGCCCCCCGCCTTTTCCTCTCTCTTCCAATTTTCCAGGTTTTTTTTCTAACATTTTCCAGATCGCGAATAGAAATAAAAAAGAAAGAAAATTTTTTTTTGTTTTGTTTCATTCTCTCTTTTATTTCTTAATATCCGGTTTTCTTTTTTCTTTTTTTTCTCTCTCTCTCTCTCTCTCTCTCTCTTTCTAAACTCGAAAGAAATTAAATGCTTTTTGTCGGTCGTTTGATTGGTTGTTTGTTTGTTTGTTTGATTTTTTCGTTATCGAATGTTTTGTTTTCTAAAAAAAAAAAAAAGAATAAAAGAAAAATCGTGATTTTTATTTTATTTATTTCGCGCGACGGAATATTTTACAACATTATTTCGATTCTTTTTCCACGTCTCTTAATATTTACCTCGTTTTTCTTCTTCCACTTTTTTTTGTTCTTCTTCATTCTTTCTTGTTTCGTCTCGTCACACTATTTTTTTTCTTCTCCGTTTTCTGATTGTTTGCCTCTTGGTCAATTTTTGTAAAATTTTCTTTTCCGTTTCTTTACTCCCCCCAACTCTTCTTCCCCTCTCCCCCCCCAAAGAAAGACTTTCTTCATTGTTATAAAATTTTTTTTATTTATTATTTTAACGAGCAAAAAATAAAATGATGATAATAATGATAAAAGTTAAAAATGATGAGTGAAAGGAAGGAAAAGTTTTCGCAACGCATACCAGTTACGAGACTAGAATCGTCGTCATCATCATCATCATTGTCATAGATTGCCGTAGATTTAGGAAAAAAATATTTCTTTCCCAAATGGACGACGAAAAAAGAAAAGAAAAGAAAATGGGGAGGGAAGGGGGAGGGGCCTTAACAATTCTTCTAGAGCGTGGCCAAATCAAGGTAAAAAAAGTTAAAAAAAAAAAAAAAATTGATTCATTTCCAAATGCTATCATTCATTTTCTTATCGGGGGATGATTTTTCGGCGGGAGTGGGAAAGGAGGAAAGGGGGAAAACCTTTTCGGGAAAGGTTATAAATACCTTTTCCATTATGATTTTTTTTTGACGCTTTCCGATAAAACGAAAACAAACAAACAAAAAAAATTAGAAAAGGTTTCGAGAAAAAAAAAAAAATTAATTTATCTTTGAGGCTTGCTATTATTATCATCATCATCATCATTATCTGTGCTTTGTAGTATTCGAGAGAGAGAGAAAAGGTGAAAGGTCGTGGGTACTGTCTCTAAAAACTTTTTTTTTAAATACCTTCATTTTACCTTTTAGAACGCGAAAGGATTTCTTCGAAGAAGGTCACCTTAAATAAAAATCTCTTTATTATTATTATTACTATTCGAATTTGTTTTCGAAAAATAAAACAGTAGTTACAAAAACAGTAATAATAATAATACTAATAATAATAATAATAAACGATGCTAACAAGGTCGTGCAAGTCGTAAAAAAAAAAAATTTCAAAACGTTTCCGGTTAGTTAAAAATGAGAAATTAATCAAATTAAATCGCAGGGATGTCCAAAGTCTCAAACGACGACGACGAGAATTTTATTTTTGGAAAGAAAAGGTGGAAGTGTTGGTGGCCGTGGTGGCGGTGGTGGTAGCGGCGACGGCGGTGATGGTGGTAGTACCTGATCGTATCATATTCGTGATTTTCTATTTCGAAACATCCTTCCAAAAACCGAGTCATGCCAGAAAAAAAAAAAAAACAATTGTAAGTCGGTTCTTAAACGCTTTCACTTTATTATTATTATTATTATTATCAATGATATTATTTTGTGTTGTTTGTTTCGTTCCACGACGTAACGATCGATCGATTATTTAAAGCATGTGATAAATTGTTATAAATGAATTTTTACGGTCGAACGTACGCACACACGCACACGCACGCACAAGAGGATTAACATCGACGACGAAAAATAAAAAACCGTTGGTTAACTGTTAACTAGCGGAAAAAAAAAAAAAAATCCGTTTGAAAAATTTTTTTGTTGTTGTTTAAACGCATGAGAGTGTGTGTGCGTGTGCGTGTGCGTGAGTGCGGGTTTTGAGTGTGAGCATACAAAAAAAAAACGAATGTGGAATAATTCACATGATTCAATTTAAATTTTTTTTTTTATATACGAGAAACGGTGAGAAAATTTAATTCGTTTCTGTCTGTCTCTCTCTCTTTCTCTCTCTCTGCTTGCTTCTCTTCTCTCTCTCTCTCTCTCTCTCTCTGTCTCTTTCGTAAACGAGAATCGCTTAAGAATTTTTTTTTTTTTTTTTTTTGTGTTTTTTGATTACGATTTGAAAAATTGAAAATAAATTGAAATTATTTTTTTTTTCGTGTGTCGTCGACCCATTCGGTCGTCGTTCGTGTGTCTGAGTGTTGGTGCCACTTTGAAAAATGTGGCATTAGGAGGCAGTCGATAAATCGATCGATCGATCGGTCGACCGACCGACGGACGACCGCATTACATTTTTATTTAATTTCATTTGATTTTTAAAACGGATTTTAAAATGGCGGAATTTTTTTTTCTCTGTCTCTTTCTTTCTCTTTTTCTCTTTTTTTTTTTTTTTTTTTTAATTTTCGAACGTCTGAACGTTAGAACGAACGGTGTTTTTTGTTACGCGGCGGAACGAAGAAAATTATACAATCACCGCCCCCCGCCTCTTTTTTTTTACCTTTCTGTAGTTTTTCCTTCTTTGCCAGGCTCGTCACTGCACCCCTCTTCGTAACAAACAAGGAAAAAAAAAAAATTAAACACGGACAAAGGTCTTTCGGGGGGAAGGGAAGGGGAGAAGAGTTTAGTTTTTTTTTTTTACGTTGCCGCCCCGCCGGCCCGCCTCCCTCCTGTTTTCTCCCCATTACGTAAAAAAGGTCAGAATTTTAAATCAGTAATAAAATATTTTGGGCGAGAATTTAAAATTTTCAAATTCATCCGATTGTTTTAAACGATTCGATTGTTGTTTAAAAAAAAAAAAAAAACACGAAATTTTTGCCGTTGTTGTTGTTTGTTGTTGTCGAGTGTCAAAGTTCGCGAACTCGTGTCATCAAGAAACCTGAATAAATTTGCGTGTATTAATTTTTATGTAATGAAAAAAAAAAAAAAAAAAATTTTAAAAGAAAAGCGGAAAAAGAGAAACGATTGGAAAATTAATTATTTTGTAAAAGAGTGAGAAAGGGGGGAGAGAGAGAAAAAGTTTTCTTTTCTTTTATTAAACAAACTTAAATTAATTTTTCCGACACGGAGAATAATCAAAAACAAAAAAAAAAAAAAAAACGAACAAACCGACGGCCGCCGCCGCCGTCGGCAACAACAACAACAACCGGAAAATTTTATTATTATTATTATGAAAACGAAACAAACGAACAAACAAACAAACAAACGGTTTAAAAAAAAAACGGAAATATTGTTATTATTTATTTATTTTATTTAAACGAGTCGGATTTGATTTATTTAGGGAAATTTTTTTTTTTTTATAAATAAAATTCCAGGGAACGTTTTTCAATCGTTTTTCTTTTTTTTTTTTTTTTAATTTAATGTCTGCTGGAACGGCGTCTACTACTACTACCGTTCCAGCATGAACCGTTCCAGAGTCAACCGGAAAAAAGTGGGGGGCGGGAAAATTTGATTTAATAATTAATTAATTGTGAAATTTTAATTTTTTTATTTTTTACTTTGTTTGTTTGTGGGAAATTAAATTATTTAAAATAAATTTATATCGTGGCATTAGGAAGCCTACCACCACCACTTCTTCTTCTTCTTCCACGTACAATCAATCGTTCCGATAGGTTCTGTTTTTTTTTTTTTTTTTTGAGCATATCGCAGTTAACGTGTCCTTACCTTGATTTCTTATCTTTGTTGTATTTATTTGTGTACCTACTACCTTTACCGTGACTTTGATTTCTTTTAAATGATTTATATTTGCTTGCCTTTTATTATTATTATTATTATTAATAAAAAACACTGTTCGATTTATTATTATTATTATCAATGACAAACGCAAACGCAAACACGCATTTGGACAACGTTATCGACGAGTTTAAATTTTTGTATTTGAAATTTTTGATTTGATTGTTTATTATTCAAGGTTTTTTTTTTTTTATTATTATTATTTTAAAAAATCTGGAGTTGTTTTTGGTGAAAAATGTGGGGGGGGAGGTGATAAGGAAAATAAAAGATAAAGATGAGGAGGGGGAGAGAGAGTGTTGAAAACGGTTATCGACAGATGTAAATGAAAAAAAGGTCTGAATTTTTGATAGTCGGTATATATCGCATTGAGTGAAGATATCCATAAATTCATTCGTGATAAGGAAAATTTTTTTTTATCATTCGTTTTCACTCTCTTTCTCTATGTCTATCTCTCTCTCCCCCTGTCCCTCTCTCCCATCTTTCCCCCCTCTCTCTCGCTTCTTTCGCTCGTTTGCCATGTTGTATTTTATTTCCTTTTGGGTTTTAAATCGTTTTGTCGTCGTTGTTTTCGGATGGAAGAGGCTGGAAAAATGAAATTCTAAAACCACGACGAATTGTCGACACTCATGAACGTGTATTTAGAAAAATGAAAAAGAAAAAAAACGAAAGAAAGAGGAAAAAAATTAATATTTTGGCTGTTAAAACAGGTTCTCTCGTCCGTTTGTTTGTGCGTTCGAGCAAATTTGCCAAAAAATATCATCATCATCATTATCATTATTATTATTATTTTATTGTAATTCTTTTTATCATTCTTTTTATGTAATTCATTCCGGTAGCCAAAAAAAAAAAAAGTAGGCTTGAAGGGGAAGGGAAGGGAAAAGAGGGCGAAAACAAGGAAGCGGGAGGAGGAAGAAGGTGAAACAAAAAAAAAAAGAAAAAATGTGCGAAATAAAATAAGAGAGAGAGAGAGAGAGAGATGGAGAGACAGACAAGCAGGGAGAGAGAGAGAGAGGAACTTGATTAAAATTAAAATACCATTAGAGTTTGAATTATAAACGTCACGAAAACACGAGTTTCTGTTTTAAAGAAATTTCGGCCGGATTTAAACCGGAAGTCGGCGGTATTCGCTCTATGAAGATTTATTGCTCTCTTACAAAAAGGGGATATCAAATTTTCTACAAGGAAAATTCCTCTCTCTCTCACTGTCTCTTTCGGGTCGTAACTTTTCCTGTTTTTCTCTCTCTCTAACTCGAATTTTTATACCTTCCTTCGAATTCCTTCTTTTTCTTTCTTTCTTTCTTTCTCATCGTTTTCATTTTTTCTTTTTTTTTTCTAGCAACGGTTTAATCCGAAAGTAAATTGGTCTTTTTAATTTTTACAAAAAGGTTTAAACCTTTTTCTCTCCATCTGTCTCCCCCTTCCTCCCTCCCCCACACACACACGCATGGCCGTGCGGTAACTCGAGAAAATGGTAAATAAAGTCGTGGTATTAGTTTGTTTTTTTTTTTCTCTCTCTCTCTTTTTTCATTTTCTTCTTTTCTTTTTACGTTTTCTTTATTTTATTTCCGGTCAAAATAGTTACTTTTTGTTGTTGTTGTTGAAAAATTTATCGAATTTTATTTTATTAATAAAAAAAAGGAGGATAAAAAGGTTGAATGAAGTAATCGAATAAAATTCTAAACAAAAAAAAATCGATTTTTATTTGTTTGTTTGTTTGTTTTGTTTGTTTTCTCTTATATATGTATATATTTTTTTTTTTCGTGTGGAGTTAACGGAAAGTGAAATCGCCGCGGGGAGTTTGCAAAAAGATTCCTGGAGAGTGAGAGAGAGAGAAAATTATTTATTATAAAAAGGGTTTTAATGGATAATCTATCTAACCGTGTTACGAAAAACAAGAGCGGAAGATTTTTTTTTTTGTTGTGTTTGTTGTTTGTCGTTTGTGTTTGTGTTTGTTTTACGAAAGAGAGTTATGAAAGTTGTCGATTCGAAAAGAATAAAAAAAGAAAAAGAAAAACTTTTAATATTGACAAAGTTAATAAATAAATTTTTATGTAAAAGTTTTTGTTCCCCTCCCCTCCCCTCCCCTTCTGCTCTTCATCTTCCACGTCGTCATCATCACCCACGTATCGAATTTTTGTTTGTAAAAAAAATTTTTTTTTTTTTTTTAAATCTGCTGCCACTTTATTTATTTAATTAATTTTTTTCCCCGCCCGACGGTGTTTGAATTGGGGGGGGGTAAGGGGGAATTGAATAACGGTCGACCCGAATTATTTTTAAGTTTAATAATGTAAAAATGGGACACACACACACCCACTCCATTCTCCGAAGTGACAAATTTTATTCGTTTGCTTGTTTGTTTTAACTCGTTGATAATTGTTTGTATTGTTTTGTTTTGTTTTTTCAGCTTACGGCAAAGTTTTTCTCGTTCGTAAAAGAGGCGGCGTCGACGATGGACGATTGTACGCCATGAAAGTCCTTAAAAAAGCTACAATCGTACAAAAAAGAAAGACAACCGAGCACACAAAGACTGAGCGACAAGTTTTGGAAGCGGTTCGACAGTCGCCATTTTTAGTTACCCTCCATTACGCCTTTCAAACGGAAGCAAAGCTTCACCTAATATTGGGTAAGTTTATCATTATTATTATATTTTAATTGGTTCCGGGAAAAGGAAAAGCGTTCGGGGGAAGAGCATTCATTCGGGTTAAAAAAAAAAGATTTTTCCGCCGACGGGAAATCTTCAAAAAATTTTTTTTTTTTTGTTATCCGAAAGGTGGATTATAAAAGCGTAGGCGGATGATTGGACGGGATCGGGATTGATGAATGGATTAGGTTTTCGGGATTAAATGGGATTAGAAAAGTAGGATGATAATATTTACCAAGAGAATTTTCTTTTTCCTTTAAATCCCACGACAATTATTTTATTCTTTTTTTCTTCATCTTCATCATTTTTTTTTTTTCGCTAATCTGACGATCGACGATGATGCGTGACGCAATGACGACAAACATTTTCCCCCTCCGCCATCTTTTTTTTTTCTTTCAAATATTTTTAAATTTGTTCGAATTCGTCATTTCCAAACAGAAATTATCAGTTTTGATTCCCGTGGTAAAAATCGTTGCCATCGTTCGAACGTGATTCTTCAACCTCTTTGATTTTGTGACGTCATCATCATCTTCTGCTGTTGTTGCTGTTACTGCTGCTTCTTTTTTGTAATTTTGCGTTTGAGTGTGTGCGTGAGATCGAGTAATTAAGAAAAATTTTAATTATTATCTCTGTCGAAAGTCATTTTAAAATACATAGAAAAAAAAATGAGACTGGTTGTAATAATAATAATAATGATGATGATGATGAGGATGATGATGATAATGATAATAATAATAATATCGAGTAAGGATTTGATGAAATGAATACGATCGCTTTCAGATTGTTTTTTTTTTTTTTTCTTTTTAAACAAAGTTACGTTTTGAATTATTTTTTTTTGTTTTCCTTTTATTTTGTTTGTTTGTTTGTTTTGTTTTGTTTTATAACTTTGTTTTTTTTTTGTTTTAATTTTAAAAATCAATTTTTGACCTTGTTGTGTTAATGTTTGGCGCATGCGCAGCGAGAACATGAAACGAGATTTGACACTTGCGCGATTATCACTTACTAACTACACGCGTTCGTTCGTGAAAAGTAACGTACTTGATGGAAATAAAGAGAGAAAAAAGAAGAAGGAGGAAAAAAAAAACGTGTAACTAACGACGTTTGTAAAACGACGATGCGTTTCCTCCCCCCCCTCTCTTCCCATTCTTTCTCTTTCTCCTTCCACGTTCTTCTTTCTAACGAAAACCTATTTTAAGTAGATTTATATATGTAGGGAAAAGAGTTAGGGAAATAAGGGAAAAGAGAGATGAAAAGAATAAAGCGAAAATGTAATAGAGTAAAAAGGGAAAGTAATAATAATAATAATGATGATGATAATAATAATAATAATATATATAAAATCCGTATACAACTTTCACTTATTAATAATTCAGTTTAATATATAAATAAGAGAATGTTCGAGAAATTGTTTGTGACGTTCATGTGTGTGTGGAAAAGAAAACATGGGCATTCGTTCGCGTAATGTCTCTCTCTCTCTCTCTCTCTCACTCTCTCACTTTTTTTTAATATTAATAATGATAATAATCTTTAGAGTTACGCAACGAACGAATATTTATTTGAAAAAAAAAAAAAAAAAAAAAAAAAAAAACGTGAGAAATTAAAAACGTGGAAAAAGACTCCGACTCCGACGTTGACAATTTTTTTTTGTGTGTGTGTCACGCAGCGTAATCTGGGCGGCTTTGATATGAAAACACTGCGAAAAAAAAAATGACCGAAAATATGCGATCGTCAATTAGTGACACGACAAAAGGGTTTTTTAAATCCTTTGAAAACGAAAACAGAACCGTTAGTGCGCTGCGACACGTTTCCGCGTTTTTGACATGCGTACGCTGCGTAAATATCACGACGACGACGACGACGACGCAATTCAATGAAAACCACTTAATTAGTTTTTTAATTAGTTTTTTTTTTTTAAATAAATAAATTCATAGGATAAGGTCGAAGATTATTATCATTATTATTTAATTATTATTAGAAAGGAGAGAAAAATTCGAAATGGGTCGCGCACGTTTTTTAGAGAGAGAAAAAAAAATGGGGGATCGTTCGCCGGGATAAATAAAATAATAATAATAATAATTACGATGATGATAATGATGATGATGATGATGAATAAGCGAATGATTCCGACCCTGAACGACAATTAAAATTTTCTTTCGTCGTTTGTTACGAATTTTTTCTTTTTGCGTGTGTGTGCGTGCGCGTGTTTGTTTTCTCTCTTTCTCTCTCTCTCTCTTCAAGATTGGTTTACTTTTTTTTTTTTTTTTTTAAATAAAAAGAAGAGGAAAAAAAATGAGAAGGAGGAGGACGAAGGAAGGAGGAAAATTAGAAAAGATATGTTTGTTCTGACTGAAGTTTTTTTTCCTTCGTCACGCACACACTGGAAAAGTCGAGAAAGAAATTCCAGGCATCGTCAGTGGGAGAAAGAGAGAAAGAAAGAGAGAGAGAGAAAGTAATGCAGAAAGCTTGGCTTGTGACGAGCAACGAATGCATCTACTACCACGTGTATCGTTTCGTTAAGGACGAATTTTTTTCTTCTCTTTTTCTATCTCTCTCTGTTTCAGATTATCATTCTTTCTCTCTATCTTTCTCTCTCTTTTCTCGTATTTTTCTGAGATTGCTATTGAGCGAAGAAAATCCGTAGGAATTTTTTTAATATTTTTTTTTCAATGAAAATTTTTAAAAGAAGAGAAAAAAATGTCGTTAATTATTATTTAAAAGGAAAAAAAACAAGAAAAAAAAACGTGGCGTTAGAAGAGGTTAGGAAAAAATTTTTTTTTCTTTTTTTTTTTTTGTCGGGGGCGGAGAATTACCATTTTGTTTATGTAAGAAACTAGAAAGCCCCCGCACAAACGATTTTTGGAATTTTTAATGAAGAACCCGATTTACGAAAAGGGAAAATGTTTAAAAAAAATTAATTTGTATTTCTCTCTCTCTCTTTTTCTCTCTCTCTTGCTTCCAGGTACGCCGGAAATGAAGAAAATTTTTGATTTTTTTTTTTTTTGTTAAAAGTCGACGTGGCGGTCGATCGATCGTAGGTCCCCCATGTCAAAATTCACCCCCTCCCCCTTCACACATACTCTCTCTCTCACTCGAGTTAAACTTTTTTTATTTTATTTCCAAGTTTAATTGTCTTTTGCCACTTTAACGTGCCACACAGCGTGCGCAATAAATAAATAAATGAAAAAGGAAAAAGTGAAAAAAAAATTTGTTACAGTTGTTGCAATTTTAATTTTTAATCTCTCTCTCTCTCTTCATTTTCGGGTTTTTTTCTTACTTTTTGGGTCATCCATTTGGTAAAACCTCAATTCGAGAGAGAGAGAGAGAGAAAGAGAGAGAGTGAGAGAAAATGAATTTCAAGTCATTTTTTACGGTTTCGGGTCAAGGTTTTTTCTTTTTTTTAATTAAAAATTTTTTTTTTATGTCAAACTAAAAAATGGCAAAGACGACGACGACGACGATGACGGAGGTGGTGACGGTGGTGGTGACGTTGCCGGTGATGGTGCGAAAAAATAAATAGAAATTTAAAAAAAAAAAAAAATTTTCTTTTTTTATTATTGTTAATATTTAAAATTCGTCGAGTTGCGCCAAAATTGGAAAAAAATTCGCGTGCCTGATTTTTTTTTTTTTGGTTGTAGGTACAAACTTTCTATTTCGCCATATTTAAAAGATTTATTCAAGGTCGCGAAAATCCAAGGTGAAAATTTTTTTTTTATTTAAAAAATTCGGTTCATGCGTTGACGTGGGTCAAAGTCAGTCAGTCGAATGCAAAATTTTTTTTTCGAAAATGAGAAAATGGAGGGAAATTGTGGGGGAAGCTGGAGCGGGTAAAGATGAATGCGGACGCGAATGAATTGCTCAAAAAAAAAAAAAAATCGATTGATCGACGATTAGGTTTAACTTGTCCGACGTTACTGACCGTCTACCTACCCGGTGGTTGTGGTGGTGGTGGTGATTGTGGTCGTACCTGAAAATTTTCACGTTTATATATATATATATTTATTTAACAATCGTTCCGGATCAAAACTGGAAAACCTTGATTGAAAATAAATTTTTTAAAAATTTTATTTTAATGTCGAATATGTTCATATAACTGGATAAAGTATTTAAATTTTTTTTTTTTTGTTAATAGGTATTTATTATCATTATCATTATTATCATTATCATTATTATTATTATCATTATTATTATTATCATTATTATTATTATCATTATTATTATTATTATTTGTTCCTTTTCAAAATTTATTAAATTCGACGAGATTCTTGTTTGTTTTTTATAGTTTTTGAATTTTTTTCGTTCGATTGCATCAACTCGTGATTTTTCGCATCCTCTAACGACAGATCATCATCATCATCACCATCATTATCATTATTATTATTATTATTATTATTATTATTATTATTATTATTATTATTATTATTATTATTATTAAGGTTGTCTTTATTTAAAATCCGAAAAATAATTTGACGAACATTTAAGAGCGCGACGCGAGAGACACGTTTTTTTTTTTTTTTTTTTTTTAAAAAAATGACGACTTTTCATCGATTGGAATGTTTTTATAAAGTTCGCCATTTTGTTTTTCATTCTAACGGTTTTTTTAAAAATAATTTTTATCAGGTTGTCAGCCTGTAAATAATTCCAACTCTTTTTTTTAAAGATTTTTTTTTTTTTTTTGATAATAGCGAGCCCGAAATTAAAAAAAACGAAACGAAGAGAGAAACTAAAGATAATAATTACTCATTATACTAAAATAAAAATTTTTTTTTTATTTGTTTTATCATCGTCGTCGTCATTATTTTCCTTAGCTAATTCCACGTCGATTTCAACCAAGTCCTTCACCTGATCCATATATTTTCGTTGTCGTGTGCGTGTGTGCGCGTGCACGTGCGCGTGCGAGCTTTATTTTTTTTTAGTCGAAAACAATCGTTTGTCGTTTAATTTATTTATTTTTCCTTTTTTTACATTTAAATGTTCGATTTAATTTTTATTCTCAATGCGTAATTTTTTATTCATTATTATTATTATTATTATACTTGAACTCCGCCCTCCTTTCTCCCCTCTTCCCTCGTTCACGTTATTATTATTATTAGTATTAATATTCGTTTGTTTTGTTTTGTTTTTTTTTATTGTTAAATGCAAATTAAATTAATTTTTCTTTTTTTTTTTTTTTCTTCGTTCGTCAACCGTGACTTTTTGCTATTATTATTATTATTATTATTATTGTTTTTTCTCATATTTTCTGCTCGCACGATATTTTCGTTTTATTACGTACTGCCCCTGATATCGACAAAAAAAAAGAAAAAAAAGTTTTGCCAACATTTGAAATTAAAAAATTTTTTTTTTTTAAAGTTTCGATTCGAGAACGTTTTCCATTCGAGAGGGGAGGGGAGGGGAAAGAATCAATATATATTTGATCGGGTTTTAAGGTCGTAGTATTATTATTATTATTATTGACACATTTTTTTTCCCTCCTCCTCCTCCTTCTTCTCCTCCTCTGTGGATTATCCTTCCGCGGAAGGATTATTATTACTTTTCAAGGGTTGTCGTCCTTGAGAAAGTTTTTTTGGCACGGGTTCTTTCTTCTTTTACGACCTCCTTTCGAATTTTCCTTCTTTTTGATTATTTTTCCTCGTTTTTTTTATCCATCTCTCTTTCTCTCTCTCTCTTTCTTTTTTCCTTTCAATATCCTTAATCCCGAACCGAAAAAAAAAACGTTTGAATCTCCTTTTAGCCTCGTTCGAAATTTGCACTTTTTTTTAAACGGGTTTGATCTGTGATCACGCGCAAATGACGATTAGGGCAAAAAACGAAGCGATAGGCGAAATGACAGAAACAACAACAACAACAAACAACAAACACAGGAGCCGCGGCAGAAGCAGTCTCCTGCGTAAGCGCGATATGCGATTTTATTAAATTTTAGTTTAAAAAAAAAAAAAACAAGAAAAAGAGAGAAAAAAAAATTAAAAGTAGGAAATGATGATGAGAGAGAGAGAGAGAGAGAGAGAGAGAGAGAGATGGAAAAATCTGCCAACGAGGTTTAAAACTGGGTCAGTTGATTTTTAAAGAGATGGCGGACGATTCCATTGTGTCGTTTCATCTCTTTCAAATTCTTTTCTTTTCGTTCCCACTCGTTTTTTTTTTCTTCTCTCATTTAAGCCTCTTTTTTTTTTTTAAGGACTTTTCTATGATTTTTATGCTCTTTCTCGAAAGTTCTTTTTTCCCACCCGTTCTCCCCGTTCCTCCCTCCCTCCCTTCCTCTTTCTCGCCCCCCCCTCTCTCTCTCCTTCGTAATTTTTTTATTATTTTATTATTTTTTTGTAGCGTCTTTTATTTTTTTCGTCGTTTTTTTTAATACCCAAGTTTTATTATTATTATTATTCATACGAATAGAAAATGAAAAAGTGAGGTGGAAGGAAATTTTTTTCGGAGGGAGGGGAAGTTAGAACCGAAATGCGATGAAGTTAATAAATAAGGTACAACAGAAAAACGTTTGTGTTTTTTTCAAAAGGAAAAGAAAAAGACAAAAAAAGACAAATTATCATCATCATCATCATCATCATCATCATCATCATCATTATCATCACCGTCACCATCGTCGTCGTCGTCGTCACCATCGCCACCATTGTCGTCGTCATCCATGTTATTTATTTTATTTTAATAATGTCGGAAAACTTTTTTAATTTATCATTTAAAAAAAAAAAAAAATTTATGTCACTTCGAATTTTTTTTTTTTTTTGGGTGTTTAAGGGAGGGAAAATGTGGGGGGGGGGGTAAAAGAAGGGTGGAGGTAATAGAAGGGAAAATTTCGGACGTGGTCAAAGACAAAGAACAAAAAAAAAAAAAAATTTTTTTTTGATTTATTTGTATTAAACGGTACAACAACAACAACAGGAGAAGGAGGCGGAAAAACGCGTGATCGTGCGTGATCGTGAGTGTTCGTGCGGTCACCCCAGCGGGATTTCGTTTGAATGAACGAACCGTTGAGGATGATGATGGTGATGATGGTTTTTTAAGTGTTAAATGAAATCTATTTTTAAATCTCGTCAAAGCCAATTGTGCGACAGAAATTGTTTTTGTTCTTCTCCCGCATCGCATCATTTATAACAAAAAGGAAAAAAAAATTTTAATTTTTTTCTGTCGTCAATGCTGTCGTCGTCGTGGCACATCCTCTCGCTTTTTTCTCTAATCGTTCATAGAAAATTCTCCATAATTTTTTAATCTCAGTTGTAATAATAATAGTAGCAATAATAAAACTAATTCTGAAAAAACTTTTTTTCTCTTCCCATCTCTCTTTCACTCTCTCTCTCTCTCACTCTTTCACTCTCTCACTTTCTCTCTATATTTCACTCCGTGAAATTTTGTAATTTAAAAAAAAAAAAAAAAACTGATAAGTTGTTATAAATTTTAAATGTTTGCGAATGTTACGAAATTAAAATAAATCTCCGAAAAGTTTTTTTTTTTCTTTCGAAATTTAAAAAAAAAAGAGACGAGGGAAAGAGAAAGGAGGGAGGAATCGGGGGAAGGGGAGGAGAGGGAAAGGAGCGGAAAATAAGGGGAAAAATTATGAGTGAGGATGCGCGGAAAATTTTCTGTAAAAATTCGAACCTCCTTTTTCCATTGAGTTTTTATTTTTATTTTTTTTTTCAAGGTCACGTTAGGTTCGTCCGCGTATCCGTACACACATAATCGATAAATCTCGAAAGTTCAGGTTTTTAAATCGAACGATAAAAATCATAGAGTGTTTAAATGTAATTAATTTGAATCATAAGATAATATAATAACAATAATAATAATAAAAAACCCGTTACTCGTTACCTTTTTTTTTCCTCATTATATTATTATCATTATCATCATCATTATTATTGTTATTGTTACGAATAACGTTTTGTGTTATTATTATTATTATTATTATTATTATTACTATTATTATATTCATTTATTTAAAAATTCAGGTTTCGATCGAATCAAATATTCGTACGTACGCGCAAGAGAAAAAATTATAAACCAGAATGAAATGATTTGTCTACTGCTGTTGCATAAATTAATTTAAATAAAATAATGATAATAATGATAATGATGATAATAATAATATAATAAATAAATAAATAAATAAATAAATAAATAATAACGAGAAACTACTACGACGACGACGGCAACGAGAACGCGACAACCGTGGTGATGATAATAATAATAATGATAATAAATAATAATAATTATTACGAAACACTTGTTGCCAACTCTTGGAATTAATTTCCCATCAAAATAATAATAATAATAATAATGATAATGATATTCATTTTTTTTTTTTTAACGTCGGAAGGATCGCGAGTTATGGTTATGAAGGATTCGATGGAATCGATGGAATTTCAAATTCTTTTTTTCCTTCTCTCTCTCTCTCTTTCTGTTTTCTCCTTTTTTTCTCTCTCTCTCTCTCTCTGTTTCTCATTTATCGGTTTTTTCTTTTGCCAAATTCGGAAATTCATTAATTTTTTTTTTTTTTTTTTTTTTACGTTGCAGATTACGTGAGCGGCGGTGAATTGTTCACGCATTTGTATCAGAGAGAACATTTCACGGAAGATCAAGTCAGGATATACATAGGAGAAATAATATTGGCACTCGGTCACTTGCATAAGGTGAGTTTTTTATTTTATTAAAGGGGGGGAGGGGGTGAAGGGAGGGAAACCCAAGACTGCTGGGGAGGCCGGTCCTAAGGGTAGAGAATGAAAAAAGATATCGGAAAACAAGAGAGGGAGAAAGAAAAACGTATAAAAAAAACAAAAGTTTAACCGTTTGTTTCTCCGTCTCATCGTTTGTTTGTTTGTTTGTTTGTTTTCCTTTTTTACTGCTAAATGAGAAAATTGGGTGAAAAGAAAAACGAGAGAGAGACATAGAAAAACAGAGAGATTTCAAATTGAGTTTATTCTACATCAAAGAGAATTTAAAAAATAAAATTTATCGTGCGAATAGAAAGTGAAAGTGTTTTTTTTATATTTGGGACTTGTCAAATTGATCGTGTAATTAGATAAAAAATAAATAATTATAATTGAACGTGGTGGGAAGGGCGGAAGGGGGAAGGGGAAAAGGCGGGGGGATAAATAATTAATTCGTATCGGTTTCACTCTTTGCGTCCGTTTTGATTTTTTTTTTTTTTCCACGACGACGATGATGATGATGATGATGATGATGATTATGTTGATGATGATGATGATGATGATGATGTTGATGATAGTGGTAATTATTATCATTATTATCGTTTTGAAATGCGACGTGAATTTGTCGCGCTTTATCATCCTCTTCTACGATACGCTCTTTCAATATATAAAAGCATCCGTCGGAACCATAATAATAATAATAATAATGTAATGTTGTCAATATTTAAATTGCATAAAAAAAAAAAAAAAGTACTTGTTCAGAATGTTCAGGGTTGAGTTTTGTGTGTCAGTGCCACGATAATATTTTATTATTATTAATTCATCATGTGCTCTATTGCGTTATATGATGGAATTATTCTTGTTCCACTTTTTCAATTTTTTTTTTTTTTTTTTTTTTTTTTTTTCAAATGCGGAATGAGAGATGTTGTTCGATAATGTAACCATCCCTCCCTCCCTCCGTCCTCCTCTTCCGCCTCCGCCGTTGCATCCACCTCCTCCTCCTTGTTTTCCTCCTCCTTTCTAATTCCCCCGCGCCCCGCTTACATACGTACGCGTACTTTTTTTCTTCTCGAATTCGTGTCAATAGATGAATGTTAGTAAGTACGTTTCGAGTGACGTAATTTTTTTTAAAATCATTTTTCTCCTTTTCTGAAATTATTATTTATTTCGGTTTTATGAATTTTCTTCTTTCTCTTTCTTTTTGCATTTTCTTCTTGTTTTTCCATTCGCGTTCCCTTATGTTGGTCACGATGATGATGATGATGATAATTTTCAAGGTTTTTTTTTCGTAAAAATTTTCTTTAAGGTTCGTTGCAAGTCTCATTAAAGTGCATTAAAAATTTTATCGCCACCGTCGCTACCGCCACCACCGCCGCCGCCGTCGCTACTCCATTTTCGCACTTTTTTTCCCTTTCTTTTGTTTCGTTCGCATAACGTTTTTTTTTTTTTTTCACGGTTTTCGATTATGTGGGTTTTCACCTCGTTATTGTAAGAAAATTTAAAAAAAAAAAACATATCGCCGTTATTGGCGTAAAATGTTGCGGCGAACACATTGTTATTATTAATAACATTAAAAATAATAATAATAATAATAACAATGATGATAAAATACCTGCATCAATGAGAATCGACTCCCCTCATTTTTTTAAAAATTTATTTTCTCGCTATGTTCGTTTGTTCTCGTTTCCACTATTATTATTATTATTATCATTATTATTATTATTTATTTATTTATTTATTTATTTATTCTCGTTCCGAAACCGACCTCGATGTTATGTTTAAATAAGTGGAATGAAAAAAAAAAAAAAAATTTTTTTTAATAATACAGAAATGAAGAAAAAAAAAAAAACATAATTCATAAAAATTTTTTTTTTACAATTTACTATCATCATAATCATCATTATTATTATTGTGTTTGTTGTTGTTGTTGTTGTTCACGTTGTTCTTGTTGTTATTTATCGTGTTGTATTTAAATTGTTTTATTATTATATACTTTTGATTCGGTTCATAAAAAACAAACGAACGAAAAAAAAAGAAAAAAAAAAGTTTTATTTTTTTTTTGAAGTTGTTTGTTGTTTGTCGTTGTTGTTTAATTGATTGTCGTAGTGGAAGGAAAGCCTCGAGGGATCGTCGTGTGTGAAAATCAAATCAAAAAAATTAAAAATGTTGCTACATTTAACTTTTTTTTTTTTTTTTTTCGTAATAAATAATAAAACGTGACGGAATCGCAAAAATGGCGAATGGCGACGACGGAGAAAAAAAAATACCACGAGATTCGAACGGAAGCGAGGGTAACGCGAAAGAACAAAGAGAGACGAGTGGGAAACAACAACTCGCAGTGTTACAAACGTACTAAAAAAAAAAAAAATTACGAATTAAAAACAAAACCGGAAATGACGATTTAACGGCAACAGATTTTATTTACGCGCGTGACTCGTTAATACGATCAATTTATGAATTTTTTCTTTTGTTTCGGTTTTATCGTTTTAAATCGACGTTTAATTATTATTATTATTATTAACTTTTTTTTTAAAATTTCGATTTGAAATCCGGTTCGTGGTAACGACAGCGACAGTGACAAAGACAAATTCCAGACTGGAATTTTACGGATTGCGATTTTTTGATTCCTTCTTTCTCTCTCTATCTCTCTCTGTCTTTCTCTTTTTTCTCTTTTTCGACCGTTACTGTTCTTTGGTAGAATTAAGTAACGATAGCAATGAATAATGATAATGATGATGATTTAAAAAAAAAAAAAATGGCGACGGCGGCGGATTTTCGTTTTTCAGATTTTTTTTTTTTTTTCCAATTGACGAACGGGTTTCCTTTATTATCATTATCATTGAAGTTAAAATGAATTTAAAACTTGCTTGTTGTCGAGAGTGGTTATGAAACCGAATACTAAATTCGTTGAGAGAGAGAGAGAGAGTAACTTTTGTAACATGAAATGTTTTTAAAATGTGTCGAATGGGTGGCATTGAACGGTTTTTTTTTTTTTTTTTTTTTTAAATAAAAAATCAACATGAATCGGCCTTGCCATCCAATCAGGGTCACGTGGTTATAAATGCCGAAGAAGAATTTGCAATAATAATTATTATTATTTTCATTATCATTATTATTATTATTTTTTCGAACGATAAATATTCATTAACAAATTTAAAAAACCAAAAAAAAAAAAAAATGTCGAGAGATCAGGTTCGAATTCAGGATATATCAATTGTAAAGGAAGAGGAGGAGGGTGGGAGGGAAGGGAAGAAAAGGGAAGGTGGGAAGGAGGGGAATCCCCGAAAAAGAAACAAAAACAAAATGGCGATAAGTATTTGTTGTAGTATAAAAGCAGTTTCGTTTCAGTTTTTTTTTATTTTTTAATTTTTTTTTATTATTATTATTTAAAATTACGAAAAGTTAATTTAAAAATTTAAATAATTAAAAAAAACCGAAAGAAAACGAAAGGGGACGGAAGGGAACGAAGTGGAAGTGGAAGCAGAAAAAAATTTTTTTTTCTTTTTTTAACCTTTTTTAAAAAAGTTTTTTTTAATTAAGCGCTAATTAGATTTAATCTCGACCTTCCTTATTAATGAAGTATGACTAAGAAAAGGAGAGATGGAAAAAAAAAAGATGGCGGTACCTATGATGATGATGATTATGATGACTGCAAAGTGAATTTTTAAAAAAAGAAAAAAAAATTTAAAAAACAAACTCGAGATTTTTCTTGTTTTTAAACTTGTTAAACAGGTAATCGATCAATCAATCAATCAGTCGGTCGGTCAGTCAGTCGATAAATCGATCGATCGATCGATATTTACCTGTTTTGTAAATTTAAACAAAAAAAAAAAAAAATCGTTGATGACGCGTGATCGACTTTTATCGTGGAAGGAGAGGAAGATAAAAAATTTGAATGTACTCTCGACGTAGGAATCATCATCATCATCATCATCATCATCATCATGATCGTGAAATTGTTTATTAATTTATTTCGAGAAAAAAAAAAAAAAAAGAAAAAAGCAGAAGAATTTTCCATAATTTTATTTACCATTTAAAATTTAAATTTCAAATTTATTTAAAAAAAAAGAGAAAAAATTTCAAGGTCAAAATGTCGGTTGGTGTCATAGAGAAGAACGTGTCGCGCACGCACGCACGCATACACGCACGATCAAAGAGGGAAGGGAGAGGGAGAACAGAAAAAAAGGAAAAATTGCGGCGGAAAAAGGAAACGGATAAAAAAGGAGGGAAAAAAGGTTTTTCGGTTGTCGTTGTCGTTGCGGTCTTTAATTACGCGCGAAACCTTTTTCGAAACCTTTTTCGAAAAGTAATAATAATAATAATAATAAACCGAAAGTAAAAAAAAATAAAATGATGATAATAATAATAATAATAATAATAAAACATCAAAGCTGAGTTTTTTTTTCTACCCTTTCAGGTTTTATTTTTGTACGTTTGAAAAAAGGAAATAACGACGGTTTTACGTCGTCGCCATTTTTAAAAACGGAAAAAAAATTTTTTTTTTTTATAAACCGGAAATAAACGATGTTTGATAATTTAATGAAAGGAACCAAAAAAAAAAAAAATGGCGGAAAATTGTTATGACGATCAAACCGGCGGAAAATGTTTTTTTTTCTTTTTTTTCCTCTCTTTTTTTCCAATTTTTCCCGTCTGGACAAAAAAAAAATTTTGAAAAAGGACAAAGTTGGGAAAAGCTTCGTTTGTTTGTTTGTCGTTTGTTTTTTTTAAAAAAAAAATTGTTTTGTTTGTTTTTGTTTTGGTTTTTCTATCAAAACGTTACGAAAAAAAATTTTTTTTTTCTCTCCTCTCAAAGCTCAAAAGGTTTTGTGGCGATTTTTATTTTATTTTTGATTTTAAATTTTTCGTTTGTAACCTTTTTTGGTTTCGTGATAATTGGGTCGATTTGAAAATTGGAGAGTCTATGGGGGATGGGGAAGGAGGGGTGAGATCGGGTAAAAAATTGTCGGAAAAATGGGAAGGAAATAAAATAAAAATAAAAAAAAAAAACAAATTTTATAATTAATGCTTCGTACGATTGGATTAATATGAGTTAAAACAACAACAATCACAACAACAACAACAACAATAACAACTACAAACACTCAAGGTTGATTGTTTTAAGATCTAAACAAAAAAAAAAAAATTAAAACGGTATGTAATGGTGGGGGGTTTTTTTTTTTTTAAATTTTCTCTCGTTTCCCTTCCTTTCCCCCCAAAAAAACATAGAAAATTTAATTCAATATCAGGACCGTAGGATGTTTTTTTTTTTTTTTTTTTTTTAAATCTCTATAAATAGTAACATTTTTATCTCTCGGGGTCAAAGGTTGAAATATTTTTAATGTATTATTTTGTCGATGTTGAACGAAAGTATTTGAATGCCGTGAATTTTTTTTAGTTTTTTTTTTCTTTCTCTCTCTCTTTCTTTCTCTCTCTCTTTCTTTCTCTCCCACTTTATCTCCTGCAGGTAATTTTAAATTCTGTAGCAATTAAAAAAGAAAGAAACGAAACCGAAACTTTTGTCTCTCTCTCTCTCTCTGGCAAAAGAGAGAACAACAATTACGTGTTGTCGACTCGTGTTAATAAAAAAAAAAATTTTTGTTTTTTCTTTCGTTTTTTATTTTTTACGCGTTTAATAATTAACTTTTATAATTATAATTCTAATAACAATAATAATAATGATGATGATGATGATAATAATAATTAACGTTAAAGATTTATAAAAAAAAAAACAAAAATTAAAAATAAAAAATTTGAAATTAATCAGTTTTAGTCTCCAGGAAAATGATTTTAACTAAGAAATTGTCATTATTATTCCTATTATTATTATTATTAAGTTTCTAAAATAATTTGTATATTGTTACTGAAGAGGGCGGGGGGGGGGCGGAGTAAGAGGAAATTTTTCATCGTTCGATAATATATATATATATATATTCGTAAAAAAAAAAAAATTTCGCGGTCGGCAAAAAAGGGGAGTCGGCGGCAAACGAGCGGTAAACGGACGGCAAACGGAAGTTTTCATACGCGAAAAAATTATAATTGTTTTTTTTTCTTGTTAATAAGAGATGAAATAAACTCAAAAAAAAAATTAATATATATATATATATATATATATATATATATATATATATATATATATATATGTATGTATGTATGTATATTAAGGCGGATGACCTTTTAGATTGCGCGGATTTCTAATGTGTGTATGCGTGCGTGCGTGCGTACGTGCGTGCGCGTGCGTGTTTTTTTTTTTTTTTTTTAAAAACAAAGTTCACCAACCCATTATCTTGGAATTTGTTTCCATTAGTGGTAAATTAAGAAGAAATTTAATTTTGTCTCGTTTTATCATCGTATCGCGACTTTTTTTTTTCTTTCTTTTTTGCCATAAAAACTGTTCGAACGTGTGTGTGTGTGAGAGAAAGAGAGAAAGAGGAAGAGGGAGGGGAGGGGCAAAAATGATAAATATGTCATTTTCAAAGCCTTCGTCGCATTTGTAATATTGTTTTTAACGATCGAATAAGTATATATGTACGTATTTAAAAACAAACGAAATCGAATTCGTTCAAAGGTCATCATCATTCGTTCGTTCGTTCGTTTTGTTTTAAAGAAAAGAAAGAAAAAAAACAAACAAACAAACAAACATTAAAATCGAATCGGTTGTTGTTATCGTTAATGATTTGTGTTGTATCATCGACGACGACGACGACGACAAAGACGACGACTTGCGTTGTTAAAAAAAAATTTAATAAAATAAAATAACATCGGTTTCTTTTCTGAACATTTTTTTCTCCTCTTCTCTCTTCTTCTCTCTTTCCCTTCCCCCCAACATCTCTCTCTCTCTCTCTCTTTCTCTCTCATTTTTTTTTTTAAATGTGAAATCGTCGTTTTAATTTTTTTTGTCAAAAAAAATTTTAAAAATTAAATTTAAAATTTTATATTTAAAAACACTTTCACAATTTTAATGTATTCGAGTATAATAATAATAATATTAATTTAAACGCTATTTGGAATTTGCCAAACAAACTCTTTTTCCTTCCTTCTCACACTCTACCTCTCTCTCTCTCTCTCTCTCACTTTAGAAAGTTAATTTTAAATTGCTATTTAAAGAAAAAAAAAAAAAGAGAAAAAAAAAAAATTTTTTTTTTACGTACGAAAACGTGAACGAGAACGACCGCGATGGAATTTTTTTTTTTTTGAAATGGGAGAAGGAGGAGGGGAAGGGGAAGAGAGAAGAGGGGAGGAGAAGGAGGAAGCGGAAGTAGTTTAAAATTTCTAGAAAAAAAGGTTTTACGAATATATGTAGATCAATCATTCTTAGATTTGAGACGAAAAAAAAAAAATAGGAATTGAATGGAAATGAGAATATTTTGCGTATCGAAAAAATGATGATAATGATGATGATTTCGTTTGTTGTCTAAAACCACGACATTTTTTTTTTCATTTTGAATGGAAAGCGGCCGCGATTTTTATGATATTTTAAAAGTAAAAAGTTTTGCTCAAAGGTAAATTTTTTTTTTTTTTTTGTTGTTCGGTCTTTGGTTGGCGGTTTTTTTTTTAATTCCGGAGGTAGAGAAGGAGGAGGGGGAAGGAGGAATTAATAAATCAACCGGAGGGGAAATTTTTAAAAATAGGAATTTTTACGGTGGCGGCGGCGGCGGCGGCGGGAGAGCACAAAAAAAAAGTCGCTCAAGTACGTACGATTTTAAAATCGAATGCGGAAATTGATAAAAATAAATAAAATGCGGCGGTTCTTTGAGTTTATCGATCGGTCGATCGATCGATCGATTATCGATCCCTCGAAAAATAAGAAAAATGAGGAGCTTATGATGTTTGACCTTTTTTAAAAAAAAGAGGTTACGAAAACTAATGAAAGTTTTTCTTCAACGAGGCAATTTTTTATAAGTTGGTCAAATAAATTTTCTATATATAAAATAATTAACGAACGTTTTTTTTTCGGGATAGCCCCCCTCCTCCTCCCTCTCTCTTTCTCCCGCCCCTTCTGTTCGCGTTCCTTTTTCCGCGTCCAAAAATATCACAATTCTCATTATTATATATATAAATTATTTGTTAACTCACGCACGGTTGCGTGCGTACGCAAAAAAAAAAAAAAAAAAAAAAAACATTTTGGTAACCCAATAACCTACTTTTTCGCACACTTTCACATAATCTCTCTATCATTGATGGTTAATCATTGGAAAAAATTATCATTATCATTATCATTATCATTATCATAATTATTATTAAATTTATTTATTTATTTATTAATTTTTTACTTTACGATGAGTTTAAACGATAATAATTTCTGCGTTTGTTAAATTCTAACTAACGGATTTCTCGAAAAAGTTTTAAAAAAAATTCGTTAGAAGAAGATGGAGTAAGAGGGGGGAGGAGAAGGGGAGGAGGAAGTGAAAAATTGAAAAACTCGAATGAAGTAGGAAAAGGTGAAGGACGTTTAAAACGTTTGACATAGTTTTTTTTTTTTTTTTCGGCGAAGATGATAAAAAAAAAACGACGACAAGTACAACAACCACCAGAACAACCAGAACAAGAATCAAAAGTGGAGTAGAACAGTCACGATTTTCTATTACATCCTATCGGTTGAAATATTGCATTCGATATTATCATTATTATCATTATTATTATTATTATTATTATTATTATTATTATTATTAATAATTTTTTTACATGTATTTTTGATGAAAATTACGTCATAACGTCGCGCAAAAATTGAAATTTCATTACGGTTGTGTTTGTGGTTGTTGTTGTTAAAAAAAAAAAAAATTCGTCTTGAAATGTTTTTGAATCGTCGAATCTAACGCCACGTTTGCGTTGCGTGTGCGTGTGCGTGCGTTTTAGTAGTACTTAATCATCTTGTTCTTTTTTTAACTAATACTAAGGAGTGAGAACGTAGAGAGAGTACGAACGTCCGAGTGAGAGAGAGAGAGAAGAAACACTTCGAATATTATTATTATTACGTTCGCCCGCCATATTGTGTGTGTGTATGTCTTCCGGTTCCTTCCCCTTGACCTTCCTTCTTTTCCGTTCTCTTCTTTACCCTTTCCTCTCAAAAGTAGAATTTTCCGCAAGGTTATAAAAAAAAACGCCGATGAGGGAAACGAATAAGAAATAAAGAAAAAGAAAAATTTGTCTTTTCTCTGTCGTCTGCTATAAATACCGTATACCGGTCTAGCTATGACCCAGAAACCTCATTTTCGTTTACTCTCTACTCGCTATTTAAAACCACGAAACTATGTCCGCATTTAATAATAATAATAATAATAATAATAATAATAATAATAATAATAACGATTATATGAGAATTCGAGAATAATTGCAACGGGCTGATGAGGAAGGTAGGGAGGGAGGTGGGAGGATGGGAGGATCGCGGGGGGCAGGCAGGCGGGCAACCGGTAACCGGTCGGTCGGTCGGTTGGTTGTAATTCGATAACCGCATTCCACGATCGTTTGACTTTTGCAACAATAATCGAGTTGTTTGGAAAAAACGGTGAGCGAGTCCGCGAGAGAATTGAGTGAGTGAGAGAGAGAGAGAGAGAGAGGTAGGGGAGAGTAAGGGCATAAGAGAGAGAAAGAAACTGGTAAGGAAGGGAATCGCCGTAAAAAAAAAAAAAAAAAAAAAAAAAAACAACCGAGGCGAGTTATTTTAAAGTACGGTGCCGACCTTGCCTTCATGCTTTTGTATTATTATTATTATTATTATCATTATTATTATTAAATCGAAGACAACCTGATACTCGGGCTCAAAGCCGATTTTTTTTTCTATTTGACCTCGCCTCGAGGAATTAACACGTTCAAAGCAATTTTCCTTTCCATTCGATATTTTATCGTCCGTGGGTGAGATTATTATTATTATTATTATTATTATTATTATTATTATTATTATTATTATTATTATTATTATTATTATTATTATTGCTATCATAATCGTAATCATCATTATCATCATCATCATCATCATCGCTTACTTTTTCTCTCGCTCTTCGATTATATAAATTTTTCTAAGTGCCGGATATCGTTTTCAATATGGCCGAATTTACGGTCATAATATTTTCATTTGCGATCCTTTACTTAAAATTACTTTTCGCGTTTGTTCTATCGAATGTGTGTGTGTGTGTGCGTGCGTGTGTGCGTGTGTAACAACAAACGAACAAACGATTTGTTTTTTATTCAATGCGGTCAACTTTCTAAATTTTTTTTTTTTTTTTTTTTTAAATGTTTGTTGTATATATGTAGAAATTTAAAGGAAAAAAACTGAAAATTTTTCGTTTAGTTTTCTCTCTCTCTCTCTCTCTCGCTCTCTGTTTCTCTCACTTTCCCTCTCTTTCTTTTCTCGGAGCTTTTCCTCTTTTCTTTTTTTTTTTTTTTTTTATTATTTCGTGCATAAACCGCGTAATTAAAGTTTTATTATTTTCTCCAGAAGAAAAAAAAGCTGTCGTTTTTTTTTTCTTAGAAGGAGGAAAGGGGAAAGGGGAAAAGGGAAAGGGGGGCAAGTTAAAGTTTTTTTTTCCTGTCGTGACGTTTCGCTTCCGCCTTTTTCTTTTCTTTTCTTTTTTCAAAAATTATGTTTTAATCGTGGTTCGAAAAGAAAAGAAAAATGAAACTTGTTCAAGGTTATTACTACTAAAAGAAAGAAAGTGGATGTGTTTTATTTATAAATTATTTTTTTTTTTGTTTGTTTTGTACCTCGAAGGTAATTCTTTTTCCGGTGTCTTTCCTTTCCCCACCCCCATCATCCCTTCTTCTTCCCCCCTGGATACAAAAAAAAGGAAAAAAATAGAAAAAGTTGTTAATTAATCAATAAGAATGAAGTAATAAATGGTGGCACTTTATCGTACTTATTTTTCTATTTTTCCTATTTTCTTTCTCTCTTTCTCTCTCTCTCTCTCTCTTTTTTTTGGGTTCGGTAAGTTTGGTGTGTGCGTGTGCGTTAACATTTTGAAAAGTTAAATAAAAGAAAGAAAAAAAAAGTTATTTGTTGGGGGGCGAAGTGATCACGATGATCGCGTTTCGTGATTTTAGAAAAAATTTCCATTCGTTGTAACAAATTTCTTCTGACACGTTCGTTGCAACTTTGCAGCGACGTGTGCAAACAAAAAAAAAAAAATTGGGAGGAGGGGTAGGAAAAGATTTTTAAAATGACGTAACGGCGGGCAAAACCTGGAAAAATTTGATTTGATTTTTTTTTCTCTCTTCAATTTTCCCGAGTTTTTCCAGTCGAAAAAAAAAATTTTTTGTGAATCCATGGGATGAGAGAGAAAGAGAGAGAGAGGGAGAGGAAAAAGGAAAATACGAAAGGAAATTATTGTTTCGTTTATTTATTTATTTGCTTTGTTTGTTTGTTTGTCTGCTTGTTTGTTTTTTCGTTTTTAATGATGATGATGATAATTTTAAACAAAAAAAAAAATTTTCAAAGGAAAATTCAAAAAAAAGAAAAAAAAGGGTTTTCGATTTGAAAACGTTTTCATAATATTAATAATAATAATACTAATTTATTTAATAAAATAAACTTTTCGTTTGTAAATCGCCATTGTGAATCGATGAACTGCCGAGAAATTTTTTTTCTTATTTCCTTCGAAACTATAATAATAATAATAATAATAATAATAATTTTACTAAGGAACGATAATAATAATAAAAAATAATTATCATTATCGTGTGAATCGTCATAGTCGTCGTTGACGTCGTAGAAATTGAACGTGGAATTAAAACGAAAAATAATTAAGTAAAAATTTAAAAAAAAAAAAAAAGTTTAGGAAACGGAGGGGAAAAAAAATAGCGGTCGATGACGACGACGGATTACTACTACTACCACGACGATTATGACAGTTGTGGTAATAATAATAATAATTTTAATATTTATTTCACGGTTTTTCAAGATGGTTGTTAACTTGTTGGAAGAAAAAAAAAAGTTAATATCGGGTATTAATTAAAATTTTAAATTAATTATGATGATATTAAATATTATTATTATTATTATTTATTTCGTAATAATCTAGTTAGAAAGCTAGAGAAATGAATGACAATAATGATGATGATAATGGTGACGAAAGATAATAAAATATCGATTGAAAGAAAAAAGAGAATGTATAAAATTTTGTGGAAATAAAGGGAAAAGAAAAGAAAGGAAAATTGTGGAAGAAAAAAAACAAAAAGCAAACAAGTGGAAGAAGAAGAAGAGGAAGAAAAAGAATGGATGATGATGATGATGATTAAAAATGAAAGGAAAAAAAAAAAAAAAGAGAAAACGTTGAGGATAATTGAAAAAAATTTTTTTTTTGAGGAAAACGTTGCAATTTTTTTAAGTTTTTTCTTTTAAGATGAAATTGAATAACGAGGAGAAAGGAGAGAGGTAGGGAGGGGTGGAATGGAGAAGGGGAAGAAAGGAAAAAGGAAAAAACGCGACCTGGATGAAATGGAACGCGAGGAGATGGTTTGAGAATCAATTAATAATAATTAAATTTTTATTTTATTTATTCGAGGAGTTGAATGTTTTTTAAAACGACTTTGTTACAAAAAGAAAAAATGAAGAGATGAGTTAATGTGTAAGTAAAGAGTTCAAAAGAGAATAAGAGAGAGAGAGAGAGAGGGGCGGGAGAGAAAGAGAGAGAAAGGAAAAAGGGTTTCGGGTAAAGAAAATAATTTTCCTGTACGTGATCGGGAAAAAGAGAAATAAAATCGAACAAAGGATTGTTTAAAAAAAAAATAAAAAAAAGATCGAAAGGAAATGAAAGGAAGGACGTTCAAAAGATTTTCGTACTGAACAAACAAGGAAAGACAACAACAACAACAACAACTACAGCAACAAAAGCAACAGAAACTTTTACGGAAAAGAAAAATAATTTTTTTATTTTTTTTTTTACAAACGAAAAATAAAATGCGATCAAATTTTTTTTATATTTTAAAGAGAGAGAGAGAGAAAAGAAGGTGGAAAAGATAGAGAGAGATAGAGAGATAAAAGAAAAGGGAAAAGAGAGAGAGAGATAGAGAGGAAAATTAGTTTTCTGTGTTTTAATGATATTAAAATTTAAAATGGTGGATGGGCGTACGGGTAAGGTACGGGTACCACCACCACGTTTTCCTTCTTATTTTCAAAAACCTGAAATCGAACAGACGATGAACCTCTAAAGCACACTCAAACCGGATGATAATAATAATAAAAACTGATAAATAATAATAATAATACTACCAATAGTTTAATAATAATAATAACAGCTGATAATAGTTTGCACGCGTGCCGTTTAGATTTTTCATTCTGTGTCTGTGTCGAATAAAATGATGATGATGATGATGATGAGCGAGTGACGTAGTAGCGGTGTTGCCGTTTTATTTCGTATCATTAACATTATTATTAACATATTTTTTTTGTCTTTTCCAGCTTGGCATAATATATAGAGACATAAAATTGGAAAACATACTTTTGGATTCTCAAGGGCACATTGTACTCACAGATTTTGGTCTTAGTAAAGAGTTCCTACCTCACGAAAAGGTAAAAATCTATTCATTCATTCATTCATTCATTCGTTCATTCAATGATTTAATAATAATAATAATGATAAAATTGTTTATTTTTTTTGTCAGGATCAGAGAGCTTATTCATTTTGTGGAACAATAGAGTATATGGCTCCAGAAGTGGTTCGAGGGAACAACGGTCACGATATTGTAAGTTTTTATTTCTTTTTTTTTTTTTTTTGTCGCACCGCAGCATCCCCCCTCTCCCTCTCTTTCCTCTCTCACACATCTTTTTTATTTTTATTACTATTATCATCGTATAAAATTTTTTTCCCTTTCGGTCGTAAACTAGAAAGAGAGAAAGAGAGAGAGAAATGGTTAATACGACGACGTTGTAAAGAAGAATTTTTTTTTAGATATTTTACGAGAATTTGACGCGTTCGCACCACGTTCGTTTGTTGTTTATGTTTTGTTAGAGAAAAGTTTTCCAAAAAAAAAAGGAAACGGAAGTGAGAGAGTCGCGGATGAACGTAGTATGAAATTTTTTTTTAAAAGGGAAAACACAGAAAACGGCCTTGATGAGTATGTCAAACGCGACCCAGTTTTTTTTTACTTTCTGGCCGATAATGAAAACTGGAATTTTTTCTTTCTATTTACACGATGCGAAAGACGCAAACGACAAACGACAAACGACGACGTCGCAATTGGCATTTCGGTTTTTTTTTTTTTTTTCAAATGCCACGAATTCAATAGAAAAGAGTAGTTGACGATCTCGATGGTTATTGTCGTAAATAACAACTAAAAAAAAAAAAAAAAAAAATAATAATAATAATAATAATAATAATCGGGGCATTAAATCCCGACGTGTAAATTTTTTTTTTTTTCCTCTTCGCGTTTGTTTGTTCGTTTGTTTGTTTGTTTGTGTCGAGGAGAAGACCTCGCACTTGATTCTCCTTTTTTTTCACCTCGTTTAAAATCCTTGAACTGAAAAAATATTTAAAAAATTGACCCTAATTCTTTTGGATTTTCCAGTTTTTCCTTCTTCTTAAATTTTTTTTTTTGGTAGAGAGAGATAGAGAGAGACAGAGAGAGAAAGAGGAGGGAGAAAAAGAGGTGGAGAGGGAAGCAATACGGGGAGGAAGATGGGAAAAAACAAAAAGTTTTTTGAAATTTTTAATTTTTATTTTAAAATCTTTTTTCCCGCCTCCCTTTCCCTTTTCCCGCCTCCCCTTCCTCCTCTTTTTTTTTTCATTATGATTTTGATGAAGGAAATTTGATGTTTGTGGGATGAGAGTCGGGGCGGTCGAGAGTTTTCTTCTGGAGAAAAAAAAAAAAATCAGAAGAAATTTGTTGTTTTTCATCTTCTCATCTTTTTTAATTTTTTTTTTTTTTTAATTAAATTTCTTGTCAGGTTTTAATGTTTTTTTTCACTTCTGGAGAAAGAAAAAAAGTCAATGCCGTGCAGTATAATAATAATAATAATAATAAATTTTTCCAGGTATTATTATTTAAAAAGTTTGAAATGGTTGCCTGGAATTACTTTTTTTAATAAAATTTAATTTAATTTGAAATGTTTTTGCGTGTTATCACTGGGGTTTTTTTTTTGATAACATTTCACAATAGTTAAAAATTCCAGGTTTTCTGGAATTATTTTTCACAGTTGTTGTCGTCGCGTTTTTTTTTTTTTTAAGGTTCTTTTACCTACCTGCGTTATCGAATTGAAACGAGGTCGAATTTCTTTTTTGTTTTCTTTTCTCTCTATTCAAAAGTTTTTGAAAAAAAAAGCAGAAGAAAAAGAAAAAAACCTTGAATGATGAAAACATGCGAAGAATTGCAAATGAAAATAATTTTTTTTTTTAATCGTTTGTCGTTTGTTTGTTTGTTTGTTTGTTTCTGATACTCATTCAGGTTGCGTGTCACAAGCGTAAAAAAAAAAAGAAAAAAAAAATTTTTTTTTTTTTTTTCGCTGGAATTTCGGATGGAATTTAGAAATTTTTGTTTGTTCGTTTGTTGGTTGGTTCGAATCTTGTTTGTTATTACTCCAACGGTCAATGTGTAATTTTTTTTACAGGTTGTACCTTACTTCTCTTCTGTTATTACTTAACACGTCCTTGAATGACCTCGACACGATTCAGGCTTGTGACCGGGTTTGAAATCATTTCTATCGGTCGGTCCTACTTTCTTTTGTTGAAGAAATAAAAAAAAATTCCAAAATGTTTTCTGATTTTCCGTTTTGACCCTTTGACGTGGGATGTAGCAAATGAAAGAGAACGTTCCATAGCATGTATCGTGTCATTAGACGATAATTACAGGGTGGAAAAAGGCGGCGAATCGAACAACGACGGCAAAGACGACGACGACACGAATCTTTCGCTCATGCGTTTGTATTTTTTTCAAATCTTTTTTTTTTTATTTCCCATTCGTGAAACGAATAGAAATCGATAAATCGATCGATCGACCGATCGGTCGATTCATCCATCGACACCACCTGTTGAATTTTTTTTTTCGTTGAATTGTCATCATCACGATTACATTTTCGTATTTTGTTATTTGCTACGTGTTCGATCGTATCTATCTTTTTTCCGGTTTTGGATCCCTGTCATTTGTATTATTATTATTATTATCGTTCACGAATAATGTCGTACAGTTTCTGAAGAGAGAGAGAGAGACGCGAATGATGTTTATGATTGAGATAAAAAGAAAAACTCGCGCGGGTTGCGCAAAAATCAATACAATGTACAATTAAAATTTCAAGGTAATTAGGCCTTGGCTTGAGTTGAAAGTGAAAGTTGTTTGTCCTCATTTTTACTTTCTTCTTTGGTAAAAAAGAAAAGAAATGAAGGAGGGAGAGAGTGAGAGAGGGAAGGGAAGAGAGAGGATGAGAGAGAAAGACGAAAGTAAGATGGATATTAAATCCATTCGCACACTCTTTGAAAAGTAAATAATAATATACGTGGCAGTAAGTAGATTTTTCTAATACGTGTGATGAAAAAAACAAAAAAAATTCGTACTTCCGTTCATTTACCGGAAACACTCTTTCCTCATTCGTTTAACACTCACTCTTTGAAAATTTTCTGGGAAAAAGGTTTTGGCAAAAATTTGGAACGACGACCACATGCTCGACGATGAATTACGAAACGAATTTTTTTTTTTTTTTTTAAGATTTTCGTTTTTTCGCTTTCCCGGAAGTAGTTAAATGACACGAAATGCACGTTCGCTAACACCGAAAAAAGTATAAATATGTTTTTTTTTTTTTTCTGCTTGAACAATGATGCATTAAATTCAAGAGAATTTTTTTTTTTTTTATAATAAAAGAATTTCGAAATGTTGATGACCTCCATTTATTACAAATGTATAATATTATATATATAAATATATTTGAGAATAACTAACAGTAAAACGAGATCCGTGCCTGCCTGCCTGCTTGCCTGCCTACCTGCCTGCCAACCTACCTAACTGCGTCCCTGCGTCCCTCCGTACCTACCTGCCCACCTGCGCGTGATGACTGTCAACCTATCTATCTACCGTTGTAATCGTTTTACATTTAAACTTTTTTTTTGTTAAAAAAATGTATTTGATTTTGGTGAAAATTTTAAACACGTGCGTGCGTGAGTGCGTACGTGCACGTGTCGTCATCGATGATAACGTTAATAAAATCGTAACGGTTTTTTTCTTCTTGTAGGCGTTCGAGTCTAAAAAAAAAATTTGTCGAATGTATTATGTGTTGTCGCTCGTGTATAAATTTGTCGTGTCAATAATTAATCGTAATCGAATTGGAATTTTGAAATGGAAAAGTGTCACTAACGACGGTGACAATGGTAGGATCGCGTCGCGTTCGGCACGTGATCACGATTATACATAACAGGGCCAATTTTGTGGTCATTTTTTTTTGTTTTCATTACGCGTGACAGCGAGATATTTATTATCAACTGGAAAACTCGAAGCGGCGGGTGCGGGGGTTGCGGAAAGCGAGGGTAAAAAAGGGGGAGGGAAAATGTAGTTAATTTTTCTCGGGGTTTTTATAGCGCTCTATAAATTTTTTTTTTTTTTTTTTTTTCAAAAAAAAGAAAGCATTTCCCATCGAACGCGTTTTACGAGTTTGTTTGACGAGTTAAAAAAAAAAAAATTTTCTTTTGAATAGTTATTATTATTATTATTTCTTTTCCACGGTTAGAAAAGGATTGTTAATTAAACGTGTCAATATATTGAATCGAATTAGAAGATTTGTTGTTTTTTTTTTTTTTTTAAGCTTTTTTTCGAAGGCGTTATGGTTCTGACCTAAGAAGGTCGTCGTCGTAGTCGTCGTCGTTTCAATTCTCGAATGAATGAAATGCTGGGGAGGGGGAAAAGGGAGGGAAAATCGATAAAGAGAAAGATGAAAAATGTTACGAAAGGTCACGTAAACCGAATGTTCCACATTTACCCAAAGAAAAAAAAAAGTAATAATTTTTTTTTTCGCACGTTCGGAGAGCCCGAACGGAAACATTGCAAACGAGAAAATATTTCGACTCCCCCCTTTCCCCCTTCCCTCCTTCTCTCATTTTCCTTCACGCGAAATTTCGATTCGTTCGTAAACCCGTTTGAACCCGTTCGAGTAAAATTTTCCACGAAAAAAAAAAAGGAAAATTTTTTGGTGTTTGGTTGTTTGATTTTATCGATATATCGATCGATTAATCGATGAATGTTAACAACAACAACAACAACTTCATTACATCGTTTTCGTCGCATTCGTCGTCGTCGTGTTAGCAAGGAGCGTAGTAATGTTATTTTTATTCAAATTAAAATTAAATCCACGTCACGTTTCGTTGATTCTACTGCCACGAAATTAAACGTGGGGTCGTTTTCGTTTCGTTTCGTTCCGTTTTTTTTCTAAGGCTAATAATTTGTTGTTTGTTTACGTTAAATCAAGTGAAAGAGAATTTTTTGAAATTTTTAATAAAAAAAAAAAAACTCCCACGGGATTATTATGCAATTTATTTATAAGAAAAGGATAATAATGATAATTTTCATTAACACCTACGACGAACGTTATGAAAAAAAAATAAAAATAATAAAAATAGAAAATGAATTGGAAGAAGAAACAAAAAAAAAAAAAAAAATTTTGCAATTTTCGCGATTGAGAGACCGAAGAAAAAAAAATAAAAAAAATAAAGATGGCGTCTTTTCGGTGGGTGGTTTCAAGAGATTTTTATTGATTTTTTTTTTTTTAAATGGTTAAAATCAATTTATTTTGTTTTTAAAAATTATCTCCCGTCCCTTTTTCTAATTTTTTCTCACCTTTTGCGTCTTACAAATTTTTTTTTTTTTTAAATCGAAATCAAAATTCGTAATTTTTTCATCGCCTCCTTCTCCTCCTCCCCGTGCTCCCATTCTTCCCCTCATCCCTCCCCATTCTCCCTGCCTCCTCCTTCACGTCAATCCTCTTCTCTTTTACTTGAAAATAAAAATGGCGACGACTGGAGTCACGTTTAAAATTAGATATTGAAATGAATGTCTCACCGATGATGATGATAATTTTGTTTTTTATTATTATTATTATTGTTATTATTTTTACATCTGAAGGAAATTTCTAGAGGGAATTAATAAATAATATTAATAATAATAATGATAATAATAATAATAATATTTTTTCGAACGATGATTTATCGCGATGAAAAAAAAAAAATTTCCAGTTTTGGTCTCACCATCAAAAAAAAAAAGTCTACGTTTTAATCTGGGCGGAGGATGATTATTTATTTATTTATATATATATTATTATAACAAACGTAAGGACGAAAGGAATGAATGAATCAATGAATGATAGAATGAATGAATGGGAATTCACGGTAAGCGTGAGTTTTTTTTTTACACAATCGTAGTTTCGATTACAAGAAGGATTTTTTTGAAATGTGTATTCGAGAGATTCATGTTAAAAACAAAATGGCAGCCATTTTTAAAAATATACAATTTCCAGGCCGTTAAAAAAAAAAAAAAAAAAAAAAAAATTTGTCATTTTTTGTTGTGACATTTTATACGAATGCTTGGATTTTACTTTTCTTTCTTTTCCCCTTCCCTCCCCGCTTCTCACCCCCCAGCTTTATCGCACTCCGATTCAACAAGTTTTTGTTGTTGTTAAAATGATTGACGGTCGCGGTGTGGTGTCGCATTCTATCGTTAAAAATATAAAACAATAATTACTATTCATCATTTACGAAGAATAAAAAGGTAGAGAGAGGAAGGAGAGGAAAGCGGGGGAGTAGGAGAGGAGAGAGAGAGGGAAAAAAAAGGTTTACAAATTGAATTTAAAAAAAGAAAATTTTACGCAATGATTTTTTTTTTTTTCTATGAAATGTTTAAAGTGAAAAGTTTAAAAGGAAAAAAAAAAAGAAAAAGTGGGGGGGGATGAAAGTTTAAAAGAAGGCGAAGTGAGTAGGGGGAAGGGGAGGAGAGGGAAAGGAAAAGTTGTGGAAAAAGAATAAAAAAAAAAAAAAAGAAAAAAAGTGAAGCGGAAGGAAAAAGAAAAATTCGTGTAGAAAAATGACAGAAGGTTCGAGTAGTTAAGTTTTTTTTTTTCTTTTCTCTTCTTTTTCTTTTTAAAATTTTTATTTCGTGAAAACAAAGACAAAAAGGAAAAAAAGGAAAAGAAAAAAAAAGGAAAAAAAGAAGAAAAAAAAGGAAAAACGTTCGCGAGTTATGAAAAGTCGTAAAATAAAGTTTTCTCGAGAGATGAAGTTAAAGTTGAAACGACTTTTTTTCCAAAATTTTTTTTTTCTTTCCTTTTTTTCCTTTTTCTTTCATTGAATTTTCATTGTTTCGTAAAAGTGATTTTTCCTTTTTTTTTTGTTAAACGAACTGTTTCTAACTAGGGAAAAAGTAAGCCAAAAAACATAAAAAATAAAAAAAAAGAAGCAAATTTGAATTTTCCTTTTAAAAGGAAAAAAAAGGAAAAAAAAATGAGGAAAAAGGAAGAAAAAGGAAAAGGTGGAAAAATGAAAAAGTTTTTTTTTTTTTGTATTTCAATTTTTTAGTTTTTAATTTTTTCACCCCCGTCCTTCCCCCCCAAAAGAAAAAAGAAAAAAAAGAAAATTGCACGAATGAATTTTGATGCTTTTCTCTCCCTTTCTCTCTCACTCTCTCTTTGTATCTTTCTGTTTCTCTCTCTCTCTCTTATCAATTACGAAAAGTATTTTGTCATAAAATGAAAAAAAAATTTATGTGAAAAGAAACAAAAAAAAAATTTTTTTTATTTCGTGTGAAAATGTTATAAGAGTTACCGGAAAAGGGTTTTTAAAACTATTTCCGGTTTGACGACGACCATTTAATTTTTTTTTAACGATCGTAAAATTTTTCTTTTAGGGGATTCCGATCATCCACCTCCTTCCCTTCCCCTCCCAATCCGTGGCGTATAAAATATTTTTTTACGATGGAAAAAAAATTTTTTTTTTTTGAATCGATGTCGTCGTGCGCGCGCAATAAATAAAATCATTCCGCCATATTTGTTTTTTTGTTTATCTTCTGCTTTTGGAATTTTACGAAATCGAGAAATAATAATAATAATTGTGATCATCTCATTCTTCATCGTTTTTCGTAATCGTCCGCAGTTTTATTTTTCCCTTTAAAAAATTTCAGAAAGGAAAAGGAAGGATAAGGGAAAGAAGGTGATGGGAAAGGGAAGGGAGAGAGAAAGAAAGAGAGAATAAAGTTAGTTTAAGGAAGGAAGAGTAAGGGTATAAAAAAAAAGGAAAATGAGAAAAAAAAATTAACCGGAAACAGTTGTTTTTATTAAATGGGTCAAAAAGTTTTTTTTTTCCTTTTTTTTTCTTTCTTTTTTTTGTTTTTCCTTTTTATCTGGTTTTAATTCAATTTTACCCCGGGTATTTTTTTTTGTTTTTTTTTTTGTTTTTTTTTTTTTTTTTGTGATTCGTCTTCTGCTGTTGTTTTTATTTTTTATTTATTTTTTTTCGAAATCTTTTTAATGGTTTCATGATTTCCAACAAAAAAAAAAAAAAGAAAAATTTATTTTTATTTTTGAGTTGTTTGTATTGTTGACCCCGAAACGAAACGAAACGGAAAACTTTTTTTTTTTAAAGGTACAAGAGGTTTTCTCTCTCTCTCTCTCTCTCTCTTTCTTTTTTTCTCCTTTTATGTGTGTTCGCGCGTGCGCGTCTGCCTTTCTCCTTCTTTTTTCCTTTAATCGGTGTTGTGATATTTTTCCTTATGTTTTTATAATTATGGTTTATGTGAGTAGATACTACGAACGAACAAATTCATTCCCCTCTTCCCGATTCTGCTTTCCCGATTTTATTTATTTTTATCCACTCATTCATTCATTCATTCATTCATTCATCCGATGTCATTGTATTTGTATTTTCCTCCCTGATAAAATTTTTGAATCTATTTTCCCTCCCTTCCTCCCGTTCGTATTTTTTCCCTCTCTATCACCGTTTCGACGATGCCGAACGTCATCAATCTACCACTAATTGCCCTTTTAACAAATGCTCTTTTCATTCCTTTTTTTTCCCCCTATAAATGTATCGAAAATAATGATAATAATAATGATATTTTATAATAATAGGATTTTTTCGTCGAATGGGAAAGTGGAAAATGTGGAAGTGAGTGCGAGAGAATTCGAATTGGAATAAAGTAAAGAGAGAGAGAGAGAGCAAGAAAAAATAAAAATAAAATGGGAGAATGATCCTTCTCCCGATCAGGGGCGGGAACGGGGAGAAACAGGGCGGGGCGGTGGGGGGGGGACTGATAAACGGAGAGAATTCCGTTTTGATTCGGTCAATAATCCGATCAATTTTGAATTTATTTTATTATAAAATATATTAATAATAATAATAAAATTTTTGCTCCCGATTTTCAAAAGGTTTTTTATTCCAAATGGGGGGAAAAAGGGGAGGGGGAGTTGGTATCATTGAACGTGATTGTAAACGCGGAGAGGAAAAAAAGCGATTTTTAATTAATTTTTTTTTTTTTTTTTTAAGTGTCAAAATTTAAATTTTTTTGTCGCCATTTTGTTTTTTTTCGAACGTTTTGTTTTAGTTTCGAACGGTGTCATATTCATAACAATTATTATTATTATCATCATTATCATTATCATTACCGGAACGCATGAGGAAAGCGCGGAGAACAATGAAAAAAAAAAAAAAATTTGAGGTCGAAATTATTTTTTTATTTTTTGTTTTATGTTTTAATTAAAACTTGTTGCTCGCATCGATCCTCGAACGTATTACGTAATAATAATAATAAAATAATAATGATGATGATGATGATAATAAAGAGCGCGAACGTTAAGTTTAGAGAATCTCGTCGGTTTGGATTTTTATTTTTAATTTTTTTTTTTTTTTTTAAATCTATATTCTGGATAATTACGACGGGAAAATTTCATAGAATTTTGTGACGTCATCGTTCGTACGTCACCAATCGACATGCCAACCAATCGACTCTCGCTTTTTGTTTTTTTTTTGTTATTTTACTTTTAAAGAGGAAACGTTTGTTTTTATGTGACAACAAAAGGCGCCGACTTTGAGGAAATTGTTAAATATTGTTATTATTATTATTATTTTATTTTTATTTCTTTTCCTGCCCCCTCCCCCTCCCCCTCCCTCACCACCCACTACCACCACCCCGCATTCTCCACGATTCGTGCGTGAGTTTTATTCGTTTTTTTTTCGCAATTTATTTTCTGTTAACGAGGAGTTGTTTGTTGCCACGAGCAAAAACAACGGCGACGACGACGACGACGACGAGAAAGTAATAATGAAAATAATTACGACGACGTTTTTTTTTTTTTTTTGTCGACAAAATAAAAAAAAAAAATTAACAATTTAACAGCTGGAAAAAAAAAAAAAAATGTACCTAACGGCGAAGGTCGAATTATTTTACATTATTTTTCCATCTTTTTAGTCGTCGTCGTCGTCGTCGTCGTTGCCGTCGTCGTCTGCTTTTATTATTCCAGTCGTCGAACGGGACGACCGTGTTTTGATTACATCATTTTAGCCATAGAAATTATTATCATCATCATCATTATTATTCGTCATATTTTTTTTTTTTTCACAAAATCTCTTTAAAGAAATAATCGTTCATTTATTAAATAATAATAATAATGATAATGATAATAATAATAAATTATTGCTGCGTTAATTTTCACTTCCGCGTTGCGAAATGATAAAGAATGAGGAGAAGGAAAATTTTTAATTTCTCTCTCACTTTTCTCTGGAGAAAAACAAAGGAAAAAAATGGTAAAAACGGGAAAAGTTTTCGCGGAATGGGGGGGGGTAGGGAGAGATGAAAAAGGAGAGAGAGAGAAGAAAGCGTCAAAGGATGAAAGCGTTTTTACAATGAAAAAAAAAAAAAAAAAGAATCTGGTGACTGGAACTTTTTTTTTTTTTTTATGACTGTACACATAAAAAATTATTTATTTTGTTTCGCATTTATAATAATAATAATAATAATAATAATAATAATGATGATGATGATAATGATGATGATAATGATGATGATGATAATGATAAATATTTAATGGCGTTTATGTGATGAAATGTTTTCATTTTTTCGCAATTTGCAACGTTTTTCTTTTATTTTTTTATTTTTTATTTTTATTTTTTTTAATTTATGTCAAAACGACGACAAAAATTATTATTATTATTATTAGAGAAAGAAAAAGAAATAAATTGAGTGAGAGAGAGAGAGAGAGGAAGGGGGAAATAGAGAGAGAGGAAAAAGTTGTTTGATTTTGATTCACATGAAACAAAAAAGAAAAATAAAAAATAAAATATATGGTTAAGGGCTCATATATAAATATCATTAGTCAATTTATTATTATCATTATTATTATTATTATTTTATTACCGAAGAGAGAGAAAGAGAGAGGAGAGAGAGGGAGAGAGAAAGAGAGTGCAGTGACCCACATCGCTTACGGCCTACGGCCTGTTGCGAAATCTCGAAAAAAAAAAAATTTTTTTTTTTTTTTTTGTTTTTCAAGCTGTGCTTATGATGTTGCTGATGTCGTGCCAATTTTTCCTTTTTCTCTTTTGTTTAATTCTTTCGTTTCCGGTTTTTTAGAATCGTTTTTGGTTTTTTATAATAATAATAATAATAATAATAATATTATTTTTTTTTTTTAGGCAAAAATCACAGAAAAAATAAAAAATAAATCGATCGGAAAATGATCGAATCGACCTTAATTTTTTTTTTTTTATTATTATTTGTTTAAACAAAAAAAAAAAAACTGAAAACCCGCCTAATCGTAAACAAATTCATTTTTATTGTTTTGACAAGAAATAAGAGAGAAAGAGAGAGAGACAGAAAGAGAAAGGGAAACGGAAATGAGTTTAAAAAAAGAGAGAATTTGATTTGAACACGGGGGGAGTAAGGAAAAGGATGTAATAAATATTTAAACGCATTGTCGATATTGAGTTTATTATCATTATTATCATCATTATTATTTATTAAAGCCCGATTTAAAAAAGAATTGAGGTCGTCTTCATTTAAATTAATTATCGTTATTATTATCATTATTATTAATATTATTACGTAATTACGTAATAATTACGACGCGCGCACCTGGAAAAAAAAAAGAAAAATTTTTCCTGATTTCGTTTGGTTTTTTTTTTTTTAAATGTTGGCAAAATTGTTTCATTTTTATTATTATTGTTATTATTGTTGTTAAGGGAAGGGGAAAGCGGGAAATGTAAAAGAAGAAGAAAAAAAAATTCTTGAAATTTGTCGCTGGTGCTTGTGATGATTGACGTTAAAATTTTTTTTTTTTTACATTTCCAGGCTGTAGATTGGTGGAGCGTCGGAGTTTTGACCTATGAACTATTGACAGGAGCCTCACCTTTTACCGTAGAGGGTGAAAAAAATACACAGCAAGAAATTTCTAGGTGAGTAAGCGAGTATTCGTGTTACCTTTTCGGAAAGAATGAAAATTAAAACAAAAATAAAAAATTTTTTAATTTTTTTTTTCCAGGCGGATTTTAAACGTGAATCCTCCGATGCCTCCGGGATTTTCACCCGAAGTCGCGGATTTCATAAGCAGGCTTTTGGTAAAGAATCCTAGGAAGAGATTGGGCGGTGGCGAAGATGATGCCGAAGAACTGAAAAGACATCAATTTTTTGCGGTTAGTTTTCTTTATCATCATCATCATCATCATTGTTTTCCATCATTTTACCCGTTCCAGTTTTTTATGTTTTATATGCGGGGGAAGAAAAAAAGGAAGGGAAAGGAAGGGAAGGGGATGATTAGAAAATTTTAAAAAAAAGTGGAATTAGAAATTTTGATTTTACTTTAAAGTCACGTTTTCATTTACTTCGTGAACGTAACACCGATTGAATCCTTTAAAATCCCTCTCCCTTCCACCTTCTCTCCCCGCTCTCTCCCTCTCCCCGCCAATTTTCTATTATTTTCATTAGCTCACATCAAAGCTTTTTGTTTTTCCATTTTCTTTTCATCACCCTTCCCCCCTCCCATCTCTCTCAGAGAGAGAGAGAGTGAGAGAGAGAGAGAGCAGGAAAACAGATTGGAAAATCTTTTTTTTTTTTTTTTTTTTAAAACCTTTCATTGTTGTTTCAAAGCAATTAAATCCCGAATTTGTTTTAACAAAGTTTAATGTAGGAGGAAGGGAGAGAGGGAGGGGGTAGGGGGAAGACGACGCGCGGGAAGTTTGTAATCTTTTTCCGGAATAAAAAATTATCCAGAATTTCCGCCACACACACAGACAAAATAAAATAAAAAAAAAAAAATAATTAATTGTATTTTAACATTTTTCCGAGAAAAAAAAAAAACAAAAGAAGACGGAGGAGAGTATGGAAAAAGATACGGGAAAAAGGATCAATTTAAATTTTTTTACAAAATGAATAAAGTAATAAATTTTCTTTTAAAATGAACGAGATGAAATTTGAAAAATCATTAGGGATATAATTTATTTAAAAAAAAAAAAATTAAACTATTTGATTTTAATGAAAAATGATCATTAAGAAAATTTTCTCCCGATTCCCCGTTTTCGCTCCCCTTTATCCTGTTGTTTTTTTTTATCCGTCTCGGAAAATTTTCTTCCCGTCGTCTGCTTCTTTTTTTTTCGTTGCTGTTGTTGTTGTTGTATTAATTTTTTTTTTTTTTTTGTTATCTCGTCCATCAGGGTACGGATTGGACTGAATTGGCAAGGAAAAACATACCCGCACCGTTTGTTCCAAAGATCTCGAACGAATTAGACGTGAGTAATTTTTCCGAAGAGTTTACAAAAATGACTCCGACGGATTCTCCAGCAATAGTTCCTCCAAATTACGATAAAATATTCAAGGGATATTCGTATGTCGCACCGAGCGTTCTGTTCAGCGAAAACGTCGTGAGCGAAGACATATTTAATATCGCCGACAGGAGACCGAGCCTGGCTAATTTGATTGCGGAAAAATTTAAGGTACCTTTTTGGGGAAAACGTCATCGTTGTCCGTCGTCGTCCGTGATGATGCCAACGTTTGAAAATTAATTTTTTTGTTATAGGATTCGCCCTTTTTTCAAAATTACGATATAAATTTAAAAGAGGGAATACTCGGAGACGGTAGTTTTTCCGTTTGTCGTAAATGCGTTCACCGTCGAACGGGTCAGGAATATGCTGTGAAAATAGTTACGAGACGTTTGGACTGCACACACGAAATAAATCTTTTGAGGACGTGTCAGGGTCATCCGAACATCGTGAACCTTCACGAGGTTTACTTCGACGAGGTTTGTATGGAAAATTCGCGGTTTAAAAAACTATTAGGATTATTATCATTATCGTTATCAATTTTGTGTTTCAGGCTCATACTTACATAGTTTTGGAATTGTTACGCGGCGGAGAACTTTTGGAAAGGATAAGGAGAAAGGACAGGTTTACGGAATCGGAAGCGAGTCAAATAATGAGAAAACTCGTGTCCGCCGTGAGTTTTATGCATTCCCATGGCGTCGTTCACCGCGATCTCAAACCGGAAGTGAGTTTTTCTCTCTCTCTTTGTCTCTCTCCTCGCAGCAGGATGTTTATTAATGTGGAATTTATTTGCAGAATCTCCTTTTCACCGACGATTCAGACACTGCCGAAATAAAAATAGTCGATTTTGGTTTTGCAAGAAAACACGAAGAAGAATCCATGCACACGCCTTGTTTTACGCTTTTATATGCCGCGCCGGAAGTTTTGAAACAAGCGTTCAACAGAGAAGAAGATGGCTACGATGAAAACTGTGATTTATGGAGTCTCGGAGTTATATTGGTGAGTTTTCACCCCCCTTTTTTCTTTTCTTTTTGAAATCGTGTCACAGACGAGAACGTTGGAGGATAAAAAAGAAAGAAGAAGAAGGGGAGGAGAGGAGAGGAGGGAACGTTTCATATTTTTAGTTTTGTGGGAAAAATTATAAACGATGGAACAAACAAGAGATTTATTTTTTTTTTGCTGTTGTGACGTTTTTTCCTTTTTTTTTTTCCTTTGATAAAATTTATTATTTAAAATTTAGAAAAAAAAAAAAAACTTTTTCTTCTGCTTCTTCTTCTTCTTTTCTTTATTTTCCAATGTCTGGAATCATCTGATTTACGATTTAATGATGACGTTTTTTTAAAGTTTTATTTTAATATAAAATTATTGTTGTTGTTGTTTGTTGTTTGTTGCGTATAGTACACAATGCTCAGCGGAAGAGTGCCTTTTCATGCAAGGTCTAGAGACGACAGCGCCGCTGCTGTCATGTGCAGAATAAAAGGTGGAGAATTTAATTTTCAAGACGAAGCTTGGGGACCCGTTTCGAATCAAGCAAAATCTTTAACCAAAGGTAATAATAATAATGATAATGATAATGATAATAAAACCGACGACGTTTTATTTATTTATTTATAACGAAAACTTTTCATAATTTTAATAATTTATATTAAAAAAAAAAATAAGGACAAAATAAATTCATAAGTTTTATGCGTTTGTTTGTTTGTTTGTTTTTAAACGTGAAGGATTGTTGACTGTCGATCCAAAGCAAAGACTTCAAATGAAAGATCTTTTAGAAAACGAATGGCTTCAGGGTAGCAACACTTCGGTGTATCCGACGACGCCGTTAATGACTCCAGACGTTCTTACAACAGGTTCGTCAGCGAGATCGGCGGAAATCGGCGTAAAAAAGACTTTCAAAGCATTCCATCAAGCACACAAGGAGGGATTTCGACTCCAGGTACCTGCAAGAACGTGAAAATTTTGTTCGTAAGGTTTTCAAATGATGATGATGATGATAATAATTATGGTTTTCCCGTAGGATGTCGTCAATGCGAAATTGGCTCAGAGGCGACGAATGAAAAAATCAACGGACGTACGAAGTTGTTCGTCGTCGTCGAGTTTTTCGACTTCGAGTTCATCGGGTACCTCTTCCATAAAAATGCCAACGAAAGTGAGTCAATCGGGTTCGGTGTGTTCGGTCGGGAGTTCGAATCGTGCTCATTCAAACAATACAACAAACGTTTTTAATTTTAACGCGAAACGTGTCGAAGAATACCTGTCGAGTTTGTCGTCGTCGTCGTCGAGCGAAGACTCATCGATTGCACACGTATTCGAATCCGGTGGAAATTTCGCCGGGAAAATATCGTATAATAACAACGATGGCGGCGGCGGTGGCGGTTGCGAAACTCCGATTCAGTTGAGTCTTCCGTTGTTGAAAGAATCGCGAAAGAGAAAATTATGTCACGAATCCGGGGATTCGTACGGGTTTCATAAAAAAAATTTAAATTCGAATCCGACGCAAAAACTTTCTGCCGCCGCCACGGGGTCCGCCGCTGCCACCGCGTCCGTCGCGGCGGTTTCGTCGAAATCGAAACGTGATAAAAAACTCAGAGGAGGAGACTTTATTGAAACAAGTGAAAAGAGAAAAATTGAGTCTAATCATTGTGACCAAAGAATTAATAATAATAATAATGTTAATAGTAATAATAATAATAATAATAATAAAACGGATGAGATGCCTGTGATTATGACAATTAAATGTGATACTACCAAGATAGGAGACAGCGTGCCTTCCATGGGTCCCATGACGAGATCCAAGAAAAGAAAATTAGAATCGGATGCGAACGCGTCCGATCGAAGCGACGACGAACATCAACAAAATTCTCAACACCACCACAATTACCACCAACACCACAGTCATCACCACCATCAACACCATCAGCACCACCACCACCATCATAGTCAACCGAAAAGAAATCGTTACGGTAAAGAAAGAAATCGGAGGAAAGTTGTTGGGAAAAAAACTTGTTCGACGGGTCATAACGTCAACGAATGACGTTCAAAAACAGGGAATTAGATTAAATTTTTCGTGGTACTTTATTTTAATTTTTACGTTCGGATGATGAATAATTCGATAAATCAATCAAGCAGTCAGTCAATCAATCATTGACTTAATGTTGTCTGCGGCCACGTGAATGAGATGAAAAAAAAAAGCGTCAGATTTTTTTATTGAAAATTCGGTCAAATCATCGTATATGTAATGTAATTTACAAATCGTTACCTAATTATTATTACCATTCGAATTTATTATTATTATTATTATTATTATCATCATTATCATTATTATTACTTTTAAGAAAAGAGTATATATATGAATTGTAATAATAATAATAATAATAATAATAATAATGATAGAAAAGTGCGTGTTGTTGTAATAACCGCTGGTCGGTTATAAACGCACTCTTATATACATATATATAAATATCTAATATAAAAGTATACATAATAATAATAATGATAATGATAATGATAATAATGTCGGTCGAATTAACAGAGGAAAAAAAAAAAATGTTTTGAATCCGATTTAAATCTTCTCTTTTCTATTTTTCGTATTTATAATTATATATATATTTGAAATTATTATTATTATGATTATCATTATCGTTATTATTATTATTATTATTATTAAAAAGAAATTTTATTTTGAAAATTCGACGTGGCCTTTGATGTGCGAATGAGTGTGTGTGAGTGAGTGAGTGAGTGCGTGCGTGTGCGGATGTGTTTGTTTGTGTCTGTCTCACGCGCTCTTAAAAAAAAAAAAAACGAATCAACGTAAAAAAAGAGTAAGTTTGTTGTTATCATTATTATTATTATTATCATCATCATCATCATTATCATTATCATCATCATCATCGACATCATCATAACGATTATTATTATTATTAATGTAATCGTTGCGGTTGTTGTTGTTGTCGGGAATTTTTTTTTTATTTTTCGCAACGTGAGAAAAAGGAAAAGGAGAGAAGGGGGAGAGATGAGTGAGGGTAAAAAAAGGTAGTACAAAGTTTCAATAGTGAAAGAGTACAAAAAAAAGGATCGGGTTTTTAGAAAAGTGGAAGCAGATGAATGAAAAGACGTAGGAAAAGAAAGAAAAGATTAAAGGAAAATTGGATTTTAGTCATTTCATTTTTTATTTTATATGAATGGGGAATCGGGGGGATTAGGGGAATTAAGAGGGGGAGAGGAACAAAAACAATAATAATAATGTTAATACACAAAGGAAAAAGGGTGAGGTGGGGTGGAGGGAGGAGGGAAAATGGTCGAAACGTCAGAATAAAAAATTTTAATATTTATTATTATTATTATTATTCAGGAAAATTCGGATTCGATCGGAAAAGAGGAAAGGAAAGGTAAGAGGAGGAAATGGAGGGTAAGGGGGGCTTGAAACTCATTTCAAATCCGGTTTCTCTCCTCCTCCCATTTCAAAAGTTTTAAACGTTCGTTAACCCCTCCCCTCCCCTTCTTCTTCACTCCCTTTATCCCCGCCCAAAATCATCCTTCCCCCTCTCTATCTCCCCTCCCAGACTGAAAAAGAAGAAAAAGACAGATTGTCATCGTTCTCAGTATATTCCATCGACCATAGAAAAATTATTTTCGAAAATTGTGGCAGTTTAATTAGGTAGCTAATTGAAATCGATCGATTCGTATCGATAAATCGATTAACGATTTCGATTTATTTTATTTCTCAATAACGAATCGATTTTTTACATTAATTAATTTATTATTATTATTATTAATTTTTTTTTTTTAAATAATCCGCGAGAAAAAAAAATTCGTTGATTTGTGACAGGACGGATGCGAAAAAATAAAATAAAATGGCGGACGAATGAAATTATAAAAAATGCGATCGATCGATGGATCGATAGATCGAACAAATCGATATAGTTATTATTATTATTATCATTATTGTTATTGTTTTTTTTCGATTTTTTTTAGTATTCTTATTTGTACTAATTTTTATTATTGTTAACTTTTTTTTTAACGGTGACAAATCGATTGTCAAACAAACAATCGATCGATCGATTTTTTTGTTGGTGACCTTGAAATTCGGTCACGCAACCTGCGAATTTTTTGTTATTTTTTTTTTTTAAAAGTAAAATTTGCTTTCGTCGGTATAAAAAAAATTTTAAAGAATTTTTTTTTTTTAAATTATAAATCGATGACGTCGTTGATTTTTACACGATGATGATGACAATAATAATAATAATAATAAGCGATCAATATTTTTTTTTTTTTTTAAATAATAAACCGTGCAAGTGTTTGATAATTATTTTGTGCGTTTTAAATAACGTGACTCTTTTACATTTTAATTAATAATAATATTAATAATAGTAATAAGTTTACGAGAACGATTAATAATTTAATTAATTTTTTTTTTATTAATTTATAAATATTTAAGAACGACCATATTGATTGCGTGTCACGTTTAATAAAAAAAAAAAAAAAAAAAAAAAAAAAAAAAGAAATTTTTGCTAAGATAGAAAGTGACATCCATTGTAAATTTTATTTTAAAAAAAAGAGTTGTTTTAGTACAATTTTTCAAACAATAGATGTCACTTTACGTTTTTTTATTATTTATATTATATTATTTTTATATAATATAATAATAATGATGATGATGATGATGATGATGATGATGACGTCGGGAAGAAAATTTAAGTAAGGTTGATTTGGTTTGTATTACCGATCGATTTTTTTTTTTTTTTTAGTATTGATTCGAACAAAAAGAGATTCTTTTCTCTTATAATAAAATAATTATTATTATTATTATGTAATTGAATGAATGTTGGGGGTCATGACCCCAAACAAAACAACTTTTCAAATGTTCAATGTTATCAAATCGTTCGAGTTATGAATGAATGGTAAGAGTGAGAGAGAGAGAGAGAGAAAAAAAATGTTACACGAATCTCATTATCCCCCCTCCTCCTAGATTCTCTGTCTCTCCTTCCCTTTCACCCTCTCCCCCCCTCCCAAAGAAGCGGGTGGAAATTGAAAATGGAGAATTTTTATAAAGTGCCTCAAATTTTTGGTTAAATTTCGTTTGTTGCTGTTTGCCGTAGACGTCGAAGCCTTTTTTTTTTAATTAATTAATTAATTATTCTTGTTATTGTTGTTGTTGTTGCTGTTGTTTGTTTTTGCTCTATGCTGATAATAATAATAATAATATTGATGGTTGTTAAGTGATAATAATCATATCCGTTAGGATTTAAATTTGATTTTGATTTATTATCATTATAATAACGATAACATTTGAATTTATAAACACACAGACACGAACTGTGTGACTTTTTTTTTTTTTTTAAGGGAGACGTCGGGGGAGGAGAATGAATGATGAATGGATAGAAAAGAGAGGGAAGGGGAGAGTGGGGAGGGAACTTTTTGAAAAAAGTCGTCGTTTTGTTTTTTCCGTCGTTTAACTAAAAATTTCTTTTTGCCTTAAATAAATAATTAAATAATTGATATTAATTGCGTGTGAATAATAATACGTACACGCGCGTTAATAATAATAATAATAATGATAATAATAATAGCAACAACAATAATAATAATAATGATAATTTTTCACGTGATTTTTTTTTTGTTTTTCTCTCCGGGAAATTTTTTTTCTTTTTTTTTTCTCTCCGGGAAATTTTTTTTTTTTGCACTTTCGCGTGACCTTTTACATTTTTACGTATTCATTAATGATGATGATAATATTTGTACGATTTCATAACTCGAAAGTGACAATTAATAATAATAATAATAATGACGAAATAAGTGATATCGTGTGACCAATGAGTGAGAGCGCGTGCGAGAATGCGTAAAAAAAAATGCGTGAAAGTGAAAATTAAAAAAAAAAATAAAAGAAGAAGAATGATGATGATAATGATAATGATAATAATAAATGATAATAATAATAATAATAAATAAATAAATATTGTTTCCCTTTTGAAATATTTTATTGTTTGTTGTGAATTATTAAGAATAAAAAAAAAAAAAAAAACAAAAAAAAACAAAAAATTAAAAAAAAATAATTAAAAAATGAAAAAAATTTATTTAATTGTGTAAAAATCTTATTACAATAATAATAATAATAGTAATAATAATAATAATATTTGTATTAAAAAAAAACGAGAAAAAAACAAAAAGAAAAAAAATATATGAGATATATATATATATACACAAACACATACGTGTTGTTTACGTAATTGAATGTAAAAAAATTTTTTTTTCTCTTTTGTTCCATTCATTCATTCATTCATTCAATCCTTTTTATTCCAGGTAGTTTTCAGAAACGTGTGAAAGAAGAAAAAATTATCGGTAACGTAATTTGGTGACGTCATTTAAAAAAAAAAATATTCGATCGAATGTGAAAAATTACGAAAAATCATTTTCCAATATGATGGAGGGTTGGGATCGTTTGCCTGGAGAAGAAACGTTTGAAAACTAAAAATGATGATGCGTTATGTTATTATTGTTGGAAAAGAAAAATGGAAAATTTTTTGACTGGAATGAGGAAAAAGATTTCAATGTTAAAATTATCCAATTAACAAAAGATTTAAAAAAAAAAAAGGAAAAAAAAACTTTTCCAAAATTTTATTTTGATCACGATTTTCTTTTAAAGTTTAATAAGAGTTTTTTTTTGTAAAAGAAAAAAAAGTCTGGAATTTTTTTCTTTTTTGGTTTTTTGACTGGAAAACGTTTTTTTTTTTTGTTAATTCTTCGACTTCTTTTAGACCTCTGGAAAATTACGATGGTAAAAAAAAAAGAAAACTGGAATAAAAATTATTGAAACTTCATTGTAAAGTTTGTCACAATCAGTTTTTTTTTTGGAGTTTTTCTCCTAGGTAAAAAGGATTACGGATGAAAAAGACAAAAAAAAAAAAAAAAAAAAAAAACGTGGAAGAAGAAAAATAAAAAAGAAAAAGTTTTTTTTTTTTTTTATTGGCATTCCTGGAATGACAATCAGGGAGAAACGTTTTGATGAGAAAATCTTTTTTCTTTATTTTTATACTGTTTTATGTGAACGAACGCGAAAACGGAAGAAGAAAAAAAGGAAACGGAAATGAAAGAGGGGGAAAAAAGAAAAAGGAAGTAAAATTTCAGGTATTAAATTTTCTTTTTTTTTTATCCAGCATCTCATTCTGTACCACCATATTTCTCTTACTTTCTTTTTTTTTTTTCGAAATCTCGTCCGATGGATTTATGACAGATTACAAAAATATGGAAAAGTTTACTTTTCTTCCTTCCTTCCTTCCTTTCTTTTCTCCCTCTCTCTCCCTCTCTCTCTCTCTCTTTCTACTTACCCGAAAAAAAAAATAAAAATAAAAAAGAAAACAATTTTGAAATCTCCGTGTTTTTTTTGGATTATATTCCTTTTCTGTCGTCGTAACAATTTTCATTTTCTCTTGTACATTTTTTTACGGTTTTTTTATTTTTAGTTTTTTTTTTCGTTTTCGTTTTGACGGATGCATTAAATCTGGAAAATGTTTCCCCCTCTTTTCCCCCTCTCCCTCCCCTCCATCCCCCAAAAAAAAAAAACGTAAACAACAACAACAACAAACCCAATATAGGAAATAACAAGAAATATTTAATGTTTTTTTTTTTTTTTTGGTTTCGGATACTTACTTCTTCATCTATTTTCCGGTGTGTTTTAAAATAAATAAAAAAAAAATCACTTATGGAAAATTCTAGAATTATTTTTGTTTTATTAACGTGTCGACCGACGAGTCGTAAAATCGTAAAACAAAAAAAAGATTTTACACTCTATCTGTTTTACGTTTAATTTTTTTTTTTTTTTGGACAGTAACCCAAAACGTTTTTTTTACGTTCTATTTTATTTTTTTTGTTTAAAAAAAAAATAAATAATAATAAAAAAAAAATCACGCAACAGCAGAGAACACAACAGTAATTTTGGAAAACAATAAAAAACTTTTTTTTTGAAAAATAATTCGTTGAGTTTAAAAATTTTTGGCGCCAAAATCATTAATTATTATTTCTGTTCGTGGTTTTAACGGAAAATAATAATTATTTATTTTTTATAATTAAAAATATCACCCTCCCCCCCTTCCCGCTTTTTCCTCCTCGCTTCTCCTCAATTCCCTTTTGCTTTTCTCCCGCTTTCCTCCACTTCCCGCCCCCCGTTCGAATGTAATTTTTTTTTTTTACAAGGAAATATTTAAAAAATAACGAGAATGAAAATTAAAATTCGATTGGTTTTTATTTTTTTTTTAAATTTTCCGATTGGTGGAAATTTAGGGAGTAGGAGCGGAAGGGAACCAATAGGAAGCGATCGCGAAAACTTGCCGCCAACATTTAAATTATTAAATTTTAATAATATCTTTTTTTTCCGTTTCGCCGTTTTTCTTTTTTCACTTGTAATTGACACACTGGAGAAAAATTTTCCATTTTTTTTTTTATTCTTCGAACCTGATTTTATTTAATCACGTGAGAATAAAATACAAGATGGAAACATGTTAATAAAAAAAAGGAAGAATGTTAAAATGTCACGTGATTGAAAACTATAATAAATTTGTACAATTCATCACTATCAAAAGGTTACAAAGCTTGTCCTTTTTTTTTAAGTTTCGTTTTTTTTTTTCTTCGGAAAATCCAGGATGATATCAAAAAAAAAAAAAAAAAAAAGAAGATTGATTTATGATTGGTTCTCGTTATCAAGTTGAAGTGAGAGAGAGAGAGAGAGTATACCAGTTTAAATCTGTCAGTTAGAAACGAGTTAATTAAAAAAAAAGGAAAAAAGGAAAAAAAAATGAGAAAAAGATACGAGAGAGAAAGAGAGAGAAATGCATTAAATGTAGAAAATGAGATAATGGAAAGAAGAAAAGAAAAAAAAAGAGAGGGAAATAAATTAGTAGCGTATGGAAAACTAGGTGGCGTTGGCGGGAAATTTTTTTCTTCAAATGTTTATATGCGCATGCGCGGCGCAAACAGGAAAAAATTTTTATTAAATCGGTTTTCCAGTTTCGTATATTCAACCAGTTGCTGGCACGAAATCGTCGCGAAAACATCGAAAATTTTCTTCTTTTTTTTTTGTGTGTGTTGAAAATTATGTGAAATTTTTTTTTTTTTTTTTGAATTGTTTTCTATCTCTTTTTTGTGTTTTTCGGATTTTTCTAGAAAAAAAAAATTTCGAAAAAAGGAAATTTTGAAAAAAAAAAAAAAATTATTATTTTATATTTTGTTTTAACTCGGTTGTTTTTGTTACTGTTATTATTATTATTACTATTAATATTTTACGTTTTTTGATTTTTTAATTTTCGGACCGGAAAATTTCCAACCCCTTACCTTTTTCTCTCTCACGTCCTTTCCCTCCCTCGGTTCCCTCCTCCCCCCAAAAAAGAAAATTTTTTTTTTTCCTACCTACGTTCGATTATTTTTCCCGCGTGTTTTTTTTTTTTTTTTTTTAATAATCATGTACGCGGATTTAAATTACGAATGATGTAAAAAAAAAATAGAAAACTTCTGGAGAAAAAGTAATAATAATAATAATATTAATAATAAGGAAAATGAAAATATTTGGAACCATGTGGTTTATTCGGGAGCCTTGTGGTTTATGACTTAATAATTTTTTTTTTTTTTTATAAAATCCCCCCGATCGTTCGTCTTGTTGGGAGTTCATTCTAATATGAGGAGGTGGTTGGGAGTCATTTTAATCGTCTTGGCAAAAGGTAAGTACTATTATCATTATTATTATTTTTGGAGAAGAAAAAAAAATCCATGATATTAATATCCGGTTTTGGGGGGAAAAAAGAAAAAAAATTCGAATTTTTAATAATCCGGTTTTAAAGGAAAGAAAAAAAATTTTTTAAAGAAGAATGAGAGAGAGAGAGAGAGAGGGGGGGGGAAGGAGAGAAGAGACGAGAAGATAGAGAGAAAAAAAATTTTCCAGGCAGTATTTTTCCAGTTTTTTTTTTTTTTTTTGAAAAAATCGACCCAACTCATTTGAAAGTTGAAGAAATCGCTTTGATTAATCTCATAATTAAAGTTTAAAAGCCGAGAAAACGGAAATTGCTATTTTTTTCTTCTTCTTCTTCTTTTCCCTTCGTCTTAACTTTTTCTTATTCCACGACGACGACATTTTACTTTTTCTTTTTCTTTCTCCCTTTAAAAAAAAAAAATTGCATAAAAAAATGAAATCGTATCGCGAAATGACACACAAAAAAAAAACAATTTATTTAAATAAATATTATTATTATTATTATCTTTCTAACCGTTTCCGGTTTTTCTAAAACGTGTCAACAGTCGCGTTAATTATTCGAAATTGATGATATTCAATCGTAAGTGATGTGTAAACGGCGATGGAAACTTCCTTTTTTTTTTTTTTACTCACATCCGGTCCGACGGGATTAAATCATATTTTTTATTATTTTATTTTGATTTGTTATTTAAATAATAATAATAATAATTAATTAATTAATTAACTCATTTATTTATTTGTTAAAAAATAAATAAATAAACATAAAATTTTATTAATTAATAAAATTATAAGCAAACAAACAAACAAACGTACGTAACGTATCGTAACGTAAACGTTAAATAAATTTAAAAAATAAATAAATAAATAAATAATAATAATGATTTTATGTAGTTATTAAACGTTGCCAAATTTGCTAAATACTTTTGTTTTGCTAGCGAACGCATTTATCCGAACGCCGTTTCGTTATTATTATTATTTTTTTGATTATTTAATAAATGCGAGAAATTTTTGGAGAAAAGTAAGAAGAAGAAAAACGTGTGACGTGTATTTTGTTTATAATAGAAAAATGTAAAAAACTTTGTTAACTAAAAGAGAGAGAGAGTGAGAGAGAGGGGGAGATGAGGGAGATGTGTGAGAGAGAGAGAGATGAAAATAAGTTTTGACAAAGAAATTTTTTTTTAAACGTTTGTTTGTTTGTTTTCATTAGTTGACGCGTTTGACTGTCACTTACAGTGAAAACGTTTTGGAGTCAATTAAACGTTTATTGCGGTTTTTAAGTTTAATCGACGTCGTGTGCGTGTGCGTATGTGAGTGTCTGGAGAAAACTGGAGAAAAAAACAATTGGAATTTTTATGCCAAAAAAAAAAGAAAAACATTTTTAACGAAACTCGGGGGATGGAAAAAAAAATTTTTTTTTAAACGAGACAGGAAGTGATAAAAGGATGATGGGAAAAATATTCGATGTTTGTTTTACAACGTTGCCAATTTTACATTGGATTAAATAATATGGAGAAGAAAATATTAATTGAATTTTTATTAAGAAAATATATATATAATTTGTTGTTTATCGGATGAGATGAAACGTGAATTTTATGTTTGTTTGTTTGTTTGTTTGTTTAATCTCTTAATTAAATTTTTTTTTTTTTGTTTTTGACGTTAAGAGAACAACAAACGAATTAGAAAAAGGATTCGAGTCCTTTTTTTTTAAGCTACTTAAAAAGACGACGAATCATTATAGAAAAAAAAAACTGGAGAAAAACTAAAGAGAAAGGAAAAAAAAAACGTTCGCGAAAAAAAAGTTTTTTCTGGAAAAAGAAAAAAGTTATTTCATTTGAATTCGTTTTAATTTTCCATCTCTCTCTTTCTCTTTCTCTCTCTCTCTTTTTATAAAACTTTTCTTTTTTTTTCTCCAGATTTTTGTGTTAACGGATTGATAAAAAAAAAAAAAAATCGACTGGAATTTTTAAGAAAACGACCGAACGAACACACACACACACACGCGCGCGTAAAAATCGTTTAATCCTTTTGTTTGTTTCCTTGTTTCCTTGTTTCCTTGTTTGTTTGTGTGAGGAAGTAACGTGCGTGTTTTTCGATTGTGTCACGAGTGAAGAAAAAAAAAAATTTTCTCGACGTTTTTCAAGAGATTTTTTCCTCAAAAAAAAACGAAAATTTATTTATACGTAACTTTATTAATAATAATAATTATTATTATTATTATCATTATCATCATCATCATCGCATAAATTTTTTTTTTTTTTACCTGCCACGTCTTTTTACCACGCGTCGTAACCACCTGCTACGCTAAAAATTTTTTTTTTTTCAACCCGTTATCGTTTCGAATAATAAAACAAAACCGCAAAACGATGAACGTAAAACCGTTTTTTTATTTTATTTTATTTTATTTTTCTATTCCCACGTTTTTTTTTTTGTTTTTAAAAGCCGTGTAACATTTTTACAATAAGTCGTGAATCGTAATAAAAGTTACACGTATGTATAAGGTTTAAACAACGTGTAAATAAAAAAAAAAAAAAAACGAAAATATATATAAACAAATGTTGGTGACACGTTAAAATTTATTATTATATTCCCGATTTGATTTACATTATTGATTTATCCGTTACAAATAAAAAAAAAAAATATTTATATATAAATAACGATCGTACAATAATAATAATAATAATGATGATGATAATGTTTTGATAAAATAAAGTGGAATCAGACAACCGAATGAATATATATATATATGTATATTTTTACGCGTTTTTATTTATTTACTTTTTTTATTTTTTTGTTACTCTCCCGCTCACTCTTTTTCCTTCTCCCTCTTTTTTTTGATGGGGAGGAGGGAGGGAAAGAGGGGTTGGGGAGGAGAGAGTGGGGGCGGCGGTTTTTGATTTCAAAAGCAATTGAAAATACAAAAGTTTTTTTTTTTTATATATATTTTGAATATATTTTTAAAAAAAAAAAATGTTTGTTTGATATTTTTTTTTTTTATTTTCCAGTTTTTTTTCTCCAGTTTTTTTTCCAGCGGTTGCCTTTTCAGTTTCTGCCATTGACGTAAATAAAACTAGTTTTTGAAACCTTTTATTTTTCACTTTGACTTTCGACTTCATTTTCTTTTCTTTCTTTTCTTTCTTGAAAACCTTTGATAAAAAAAAAAAAAAGTGGGTGAAATAAAAAGAAAAAAAATTTTGAACGGAAGGAGTAAGAGGAGGAGTGGGAAGCGGGAAGCGGAAAGCGGGGAGTCGGGAGTTGGTTCGGAAAAAAGAAAAGTGGTAAAAGAAAAAATAATAATGATAATGATAAAAAAAAAAAAACGAAATTATCGTTTTGTATTTTTTTTTTTGACCGAAAAAAAATAACTGTCGCACGTGTGCGTGTTAGTGAGTTTGTTTGTTTGTTTGTTCGTTTGTTTGATGATGAATTTGTGTGGGTACTTAAACAGACACCTCCGGGTAATTTCCCGTACCCCACCCCGAGTTAAAAAAAAACAAAAAATTTAACAAACGTCATGAAATTTTTGATTTTATTTTTAATCTTTTACTGTCTTCTTCCACTTTAAAATTTATTTATTTATTTATTTTTTCCACTTACGTTCTATTTACACGCACTTTTTTCTCTCTCTCTCTCTCTTTTATTCATTTTTGTTTTCACCTCGAGGATAATTTTTCAAATTTAATTTTTCTCTTTTTCTGTTTTTTTTTTTTTTTTTTTTTTTTGTAAATTGGAAAATGAGGTTTTAAAAGATGGGGAGGTAATGAGGCCGAGGCGGAGGGGAGGCGGGAGAGAGAAAGGAGGGTAGGTGGGAGTGGGAAATGGGGGTGGCGGCAGGAACGGGCGATAGAGCCGACGGGGCTTTTTCTTTTTTGATATTAATTCGTTTGTTATGATATTTTTTTAATTTTTTTAATTAAAAAAAAAAAAAAAAGTACCTGACAGGTAAATAAACCTTAAATAATTTTTTGTCACGCTAAAAAAAATATTGTATGTGTCACGAGTTTTTTTTTTTTTTTTAATTTTCTCCGGAAAATTAAAAAATTTTTTTTTTTGTTAACCACGTGGCTGACGTAAATCCTTTTATATCAAAACCGAAAAAAAAAATTTGTTTGTTTGTTTGTTTGTTTTTGCCTTTCGTTTGTTTGTTTGTTTGTTTATTATCGTTTAATTAAGAAATTATCGATTTTTTTCCAGTGTCTGTGTGTGCGTCACAAAGAATTTTTTAAAATAATAATAATAATTTTTTTTTTCGTGTAATTAGAAAATGACAATCAATCATCAAACTGTTTCGTCACGTTTAAAACAATTTATTATTATATTGGCGGGAAAAATTTTTTTAAATTTTTTTTTTTTTTATACGCGTTACAAGCTTTGATAAAATATAAAAGTGGAATTAGAAATCTTTTATCCTTTTTCTCTCTCCCTCTCTCTCTCTCTCGCTCTCTCTCTTTCTCTCCACTTAATAATTTTTTTTAATAAAAAAAACTCTTTGGAATTTTCTTTTTGTTTAAAAAATTAAAAATGAAATTTAATAATTAAAAAAAAAAAAAAATAATACGACCGTTATAAATAATAATAATAATAATGAATACAGAAAGAAAGACAGAGAGAAAGAGAGAGAAACCCCGTCTACCGATTCTTTGGCGATTGTTGACACATAATCAATATTATTATGAGAAAGGAAAAAGGTCGAAATCCGTGTGGCAGGAGTCAGTCACACGGTTGAAGTTTAAATTGACCTTTTCGTAAAAAAAAAAAAAAGGGAAAAAAAACCTTTTTCACAAAACACAGGAAATAGGTTTGACCATGTGAAAGTTTATAACCCTGGGGGGAAAGGCGGGGGAGGAGGGAAGAGGGGGCAGGGGTAAGGGTTGGGAGGTAAAAGATTGTATAACAAAATAGGGTTATCAAGTTGTCGCGTGTCGCAACTTTGTTAAAGGCATATATATCGTTATAAAATACGTACAAGTGGGCGGAGGAGAGGGTGGAGGAGGAAAAGAAGAAGGGGGCCGGTGGAGAGGGGTGAGGAAATCGGTCGAATTCGAATTCACGCACGAACGCACAAACACGCGAAATTTTTTTTAAAAAATTGATTAAATTAAACCCCCCCGTTCTCCCTTTCCTGCCACCATTGCTCCCCGAATTCTCACCCCCTCTTTATTTCACCCCCTTGCGAGGTTGTGTGCGCGAGGGTAGAGATGATGATAATAATAATAATAAAGTCAATTACATAATTATTAAAAAACTCGAATTTTTTTTTTTTTGTTTCTGAACATTTTCGTCGTACACGCGACGACATTAATTTTTCCTTTTTTTTTTTTTTAAAGTTTTTCGTTAAAATTATTGTCGGAATTTTGAACTTTTTAAAAAAAATTAAAACCCCGACACAAAAAAGAAAACGTTTTGCTATTTACACGATAAAAATAATTAAATTTGAAAATTATTATTATTTTTTTGCGTGGAAAAATAAAAACAAACAACAACAACAACAATTCAAATCCGCATAACGATTATTATTATTATTATTATTATTA
>NW_002987848.1:430112-438614 GCF_000006295.1 Pediculus humanus corporis | reverse complement strand
TATTTTTGTTCTTTTTCCGTTTCTTCTAATTTTATTTATTGTTATTAATATTATTATTGTTGTTGCTTTCTTGCAGCGAACGCCCTTCCCCCTTGACTCCCTAGTCCCCCCTTTTATTAGATTTTATATTAAACTATAAGAGTAATAAATTTGTATAGAGAGAATGACGATAATAATAATAATAATAAGTTTCAATTTTGTTTTTTTTTAAATTTAAAATAAAATTAAAATTTATCGCGAATAAATCGAACGAAATTTTCTTTTTTTTATTATCATTATTACCATTATTATTATTATCATTATCATTATTATTATCGAGTATTTGTAAACATTGTAACCCGTCCCGTGGGATACCGGGTGCGAGTAGCGCTCCCCAATCTGTGAAAATTTGATTTTTAAAAATGATTATTTAAATTTTACATCTGGATTTTAAATAGTGACGTAATCGTGACGTAATAAAACGAGGGATAAGGAAAATAAATTTACTTTTTATTTTTGCGTTAATAATTAATAAAAGTAATAATAATGGAAAATATGATGACGTCATTTCGTGAGGAGGGAGAAAGGGAAAAGAAGGAAATTTGCGTCGTTGTCGCGTTTTGTAATGCGCGCCGCGGATTTAAATATAATTTTTGTACTAACGTGTATTTAACCTGTACGTGGCATTAACTGCTCCCACGCGTGTTGTAAAATTCCACTAGTTTTTCTTTTTTTATTATCATTATTATTATTTAAACTATTTTTTTTTTTTATTAAATTGTTAATAAAATGTCGTGTGTGAATTTTGTTTGTTTTTTTTGTCTTCTTGTGTAAAAAGACCGTTAAATCTTTTTTTTTTTATTTTATTATCGTAGTTATCGTAAAAATCAGGTACGACATTAATAAATAAATAAATAAACGGTTTTTGTTTTTTATATCAATTTAAACGTTTTACGCCATGTTTGTTTTTTTTTTTTTTTATGTTTACGTGACGTCACATAGGATTTACAATTTATTTTATTTGCGTAGAGTTTTTTTCAAAATATTTTGGCGCGTAAAAAGAACCGTATTTATTTATTTATTTATTTTTGTTTTAATAATTTAATTAATGAATTAATAAAATGGCGGAAAATGGAAAAAGGAAAAGGGAAAAGGGATTGATTTTAAATGACGAATTTAAAAATAAAAAAATAATTTTTATTTATTTCCCACCCTCGCCCCCACATTTATTTGGATTTTTAATGTTAATCCTTGTTATTTAATTAAGAGTTTTCGTTACTTTAATAATAATAATAATAATAATAATAATATTAATAATATTAATAATAATAATAATAATAGTAATAATAACAACAAAAACAAATGCTATTAGCTAAGTGTTCTTTTTTTTCCTCCTCCTCTCCTCCTCCCCTCCTCCTTTTTCTTTTTCTTCTTCATTGATATTGAGAAGGAATAAAAGAAAAAAACTCATTCAAAAAGACATTCTTATGTTTTCCTTTTCATTTTTTCTTTTCCTATTTTCTCTTTCATATATATATATATTTTTTTTTTTTTATTTATTTTTATATGAAAAAAAATAAAAAAGAAAGAAAGAGCAATAAAAAAAAATTGTTTTTCTTTTTTTTCCTTTTTTTTTTATTTTATTTTATTTTATATATATATTAATAAATTGAATTAACTTTGTGATTAATTAAAAGCACTTATTAAATCATATTTAATAATTTATTATTAATAATTGAACGTGACGTTTTCGTTGTTGGATTTCAGTTTTTTTTTCTACAGTTGGCAAAAAAATTTTTATTTTTATTTTTAAATGTTTATTATTAATAATGTCGTGTGTAGTTTTAAAAAACTTTTTTTTTTTTTATTAAAGAATTAATAAAAGTTTTATTTAATAATAATAATAATAATAATAATAATAATAATAATAATAAATAATTTAAAGAAAAAAAAAATACGCCTTAAAATTAAACGAGCGTTTAAATGCGATGCGTTAAAAAGCAGCATAACTCAAATTATTCAGTACGAAAAATGAGCGAGTTTTATTTTTTTTTTTGTTTTTGTTTTTGTGAAAAAGTAAATTTAAAATTAAAAAATAAATACAATAGAATTTGAAAATATTATTATTATTATTTTTCATTCCAACAGCATTTTCAATACGACACGAAAATGTACAAACGTAAAAAAAAATAAAAAATAAAACGACAGAGAACAAAGTTAATTGTTTTTTTTTCTCTATATTTTTATCATCCCTTCAAACATTTTCCCCTCTCTCTCTCTCTCACACACACACACACAACGTAATCTATTTATTTATTCAATGTAATTTTCTCCCTTTACTCTCTCTCTTTCTCTCTCCTAAAAAAAAAACCACAATCGTTGTGTACGTGTATATATGTATCTCTTAACGTCTAAAGAATTAATTACAAAATGATGAAATAGAATAGTAGAGATATTTTCAGTTTAATTTGAAAAGAAATTATTGAGATAAAAAAAGGGTAATAAATTAAGGGTAACAAAAAAAAAAAAAAAAACTAATTTATTTTCTCTGATCGGTTCGGTTAGATTTCTTTTCCCATAGAATGCGTGAATGAGCCGCCACAATTGCTGCTGCCACGTTTACCGTTTGCCGCTACCGCCGCCGCCGTCTTTTAATTTTACCACCGGATTTTCATACAAAAATTTTTTTTTTTTTCTCCAACGTTTAAATATATATTTTTTGAGTAAAATATAAAAAGAAAATAAATAAATAAATAAAAACCGGTTTTTGGCCATTATTCGATGATATTGTTTTAGAAAAAAGAAATAATAATAATAATAATAAATCATATTGGAATTTTCGATATTTGAAAATTTTCTTTTTTTTTTTTTTTCTTCTTATTTTTATTTTTTCTTTTTTCCCCCTCTCTCCCTTTACCCTTATTCCCTGCTACCATTCCGTAGCGTTTAGGAATAGGAGGGAAAGAGATGAAGACCCGATCATTTATTTTACGGGGGAAGGGGGCTCTTTAAATTTTCCCTCGTGGGAGAAGAAAATTTTCGAAATTAAAAAAAAAAAAAAAAATTTTTTTCTTTTTTTTTTTTCTTTCGTTCCGGACACATTTTTTCGAAAAGAATTTTTCAATGTGAGGCGAGAGAGAGAGAGAGAAGAGTGAAGAGAGAGAGAGAGAGAGAAAGAGATGAAAAATTTTGTCGGATGTTTGATGCTGGAGAAAATTAATCGAAAAATGTTTTGGAGAAAAAAATTTTTTTATTTTTTTTTATCGAAAAAGTATGCGAAGGAATTTTATTTAATGACAACATTCGCGAATGACCTTTTTTCCTATTTATTTACTCTTAACCGAAAATAATAATAATAATAATAATAATAATAATAATAATAATAATAATAATAATAATAATAATAATAATACATACAAAAAAAAATTTTATGCGTTTCTATACTTCCGGTTTCTTTTTTTTATTCCTTTGAAAAAAAAAAAATGTTTTTACGCCCATTTTTTCCAGTTTGTGATAAAAAAAAAAAAAATTCCCATAATTGAGGGTTTTCGATTCCGTTGTCGGTAAATTATGAGAAAAAGTTTTACTAAAAACTAAAAATTTTGAATTTGACTGAAGAAAAAAAAAAACAAAATGGCCGTTGCATGTTTTTTTTCTAGTGAGGAAATTTAAAATAAATAAATTTTTTTTTTCTGTTTTTTTTTTTTTTTTTTTACGTTCCGAAAAATTGATTAAATTGATTTTTTTGTAACCGTTTTCAAAAAAAAAACCGGAAGTTGTTTATTGTTTATTATTATTATGTTTTCTCTCTCCCTCACTCTACTGACACGATATTAACTTTTGTTGTAAAATTTAAATGTTCGTTTTGACCTGATTCACGAAAAATAATAATTTTTTTTTCATTTTTTTTATTTTTTATCATTATCATTATTATTATTCACGCTTTTGATTTTTTTTCGGGGGGGAGGTGTCGGGGGGAAGAGGTAGAGAAAAAGGGTTTTTTTGGGTTTTTTTCAAGGGCAGGTGTGCCAATTTTCCAGTGTTGAAATTTTCACATTTTAAGTTTTTTCTTTCGAATTTTTTTAATGCTTTTCTCCACATTTTTATTATTATCATTATTATTTATTTATTTATTTATTGTTTTTAAAAGATTTCTACAAAAATAGTTTAAAAAACTTTTTAGACCTGGAAAAATTCCGGAAATGAAAAGAAAAAAAAAATTTAAAAGAATTTAAAAAAAAAAAAAATTAAAAATTGTTTTTCTCGTTAAACTTTCGTTTCCGTTAAAAATTTTTCTTATTTTTTTTTTTTTTTTTTTTTTAAATAAGGAAAAGAAAAATACCGGAAGTTGTAAGAAAAAGATAGATAAATGTAACGGAAACACACACAAAAAAAAGAAAAGTTAAAACTCATCGAACGTGACCAATAGGAATTTTTTTTTTTTTAAATGAGGGAAAATTTTACTGATGCCAAACGATAAGAAAAAAATTATTATGATAATGATAATAATTTATTTGTTCTTCCCGTAAAAATGTAAAACGGAGAGGAATAGGGTGAGGTGGGGAGGCATAAAAAAAAGAAAAAAATTTTTTTTTTGTCTGTTTTTCTTTTTTTTTTTTTTTTTTCAATCGAATGATTTTTCCGTAAAATAAATTTTATTACAATTGTTATTATAAGGGCTACATGAATTTTTTTTAATTTCCAAAGGGGAAACGGTAGGAATAATCGTAAGTTGACAAAGGTTTTAAATTTAAATAATAAATAGAATAAGGTTTTTCTTAAATTCTTGTTTGTTTAACGCGTGACGTGAAAGTTTTTTTTTTTTTGAACACCCTGTACCTTAGGTACTATAAAAATTACGACGAGTAAAGAAAACAAGAAAATTTTTTTTTTTTTTGTTACTTCCGCCATTTTGTTTTTTCGACTTTTCAAGACCGATGGTTCCCCTCCCCCCCCGGGAAACATTTTAATAAAAAAATTTGAATTGGTCGAGGACGGGGAGGAGAACAAAGAAATTTTTTATTTTTCAATGGTTTTTCGAGAGGGCAGGGAAGAAAAAAATGTTGTAAAGCTATTGTGTTGTTATAAGATATTGTGTTTATTGTGGGGGGGGGTCTTGAATGAGTTTTAGCACGGGGGGAAACAGGAGGAGGAGTAGAGGAAGAAGGTAGTAGAACGAATTTTTCCGACAGGCCATATTCGTTCGACCCGACATGAAATTTAAGTTTTTCATTTCTTCCCACTTTCTTCAACGTTAAATTTCGACCTTTTTCCATTTTTCTGTAGTGTTATATTATTATTATTATTATCATAATATTTTGTTTTTATTATTATTACTACTACGACAGTCATCTTCGTAGGTTTTTTTTCGGAGGGGTAGGGAGGGAGAAAAGAGGAGGGAAAAGACAGTAAAAAAAAAAAATTTTTTTTTTCCTTTTTTAAAGTTTTCTTTTAAATAAAAAAAATTTTTTCCATTAACTATAATAAAATTTTTTTTTTTTAAAGAAAAAGCAGAAGAAAAAAAAAATTCGTGGCAATAGATTTTTTTTTTAAAGGTTCGGCAAACTCAAAATGGGTCAAAAACAAATTGAAACGTCCCGAGAAAAAAAGAAAAAATGAATAAAAATTTTAACTGATAGCAATTTTACGGGTTTCTTTTTTTTTTCTTGCTGGAAAAGGATGGAAGAAACCGAAAAAGAAAATAATAATAATAATAATAATAAAAGGTTAGTAGGGATTTTCTGGAAAAAGAAAGAGTGAGAAAAAGAGTGAGAGATGAATTCGAATTCAAATTCTCTATCTTTCTCTTTCAAAAAAAAAAAAGAAAATTTAACTTACCTTTTTAGTTTATTTTTATTTTTTCCAAAATTTTTTTCAGCCTTTCTACCCACCCTTTAAAAATTAAAACGAGGAGGGAAGGGGGGACAATAAATTATTCATTATTTTTTAATAAATTAGTTAACCTTTTCTAAAACAAAAACGGTCATTTTTCTCTCTCTCTCTCTCTCTAAAAAAAAAAAAAAGAAAAATAATTCAATTCACGGACAATTTATTTATTGAGATCAAATTGTTATAAATTGATTTTTCTCTCTTTTTTTTTCTCCTTCCACGACGATTTTATTTATATTTTTATTTATTATAAAAGATTAATTGTTAATTTGCCAATTGGCACGTAAAATAATAATAATAAATAAGTTAATATGAGAGAGAGAATAAAATAAAATTAAATGGTTAAGAGATTATCTATTGACACGTTCGTTCAATTATTCCGATAAGTTTAATTTTTTTTTACCCCCCATTTGATTCTACGCGAATATTTTATTATCAGGCATACATCGAATAAAAAATCCTACGGGTAACAAACAATCCTTTTCTCTTATTTTTCCTCTTACCGTTCCTACCCCTTTTTTCCCCTCCCCCTCACCCCCTCGAAAAAAAGGGTCAAAAGGTTAGGAGGAAAAAAAAAAACTATTACAACGATGGTGGAATTAAAATGCAAAAAAAAAAAAAAAATTTTCTGTTTCTTTTTCGTTCGAGTTTATCCGTATCGAATACTCTTCTCCCCGTTCCCCGCTTTCCCCCTTCTTTTTTTCTCTAACCTTTTAATCCCGTATGAAATTCAAAGCAGACAATTCATTCGCCGACGGATAAAATAATAATAATGATAAAAAGAAAAGAGAAAAAAAATCAAAACCTTTCGTGTGCAAACATTTTTTAATGGATCGATAAACAAACACTCGAGTAAAGAAATTTTAAATCGCGTTTTGTGTTTCGGTTGTTGTTGATTGTTGTCGTGTTTGTTTTTAAATTTATTATAGATTTGTTACACGCGTTTCCTTTTATTGTTTATTCAACACACTCCTCTCCCACCTCCCCTCCCTACTCTCCGCGTTTAAAATTTTTATATTGAAAAAAAAAAAAAAATTAAATTAAGAAAATGTTAATATATGCGAATACAAACAAACAAACAAACGAGCGAACGAGCAAGCGAACAAACAATATTAGCGTTATTTTTTTGAATGATTTACTTCCTTCCCTTCCCTCCTCTCCCCCTTTATCCCCTCCCGAAAAAAATCGAGAGAATGAAAAAAAAAAAAAATTAAATAATATTATTTTTTTTGTTAACGAGTTGTTCAATCAAACGTGGAATTAGTTTTAACCGGTTTATACGGAAAAATTAAATTACGACAAAAAAAAAAGATTAATGATGATAATAATAATAATAATATTGATAATGATAATGATAATGATAATGATAACAATAATAACAATAATTTTTCTTTTATTCGATTATTTTTTTTCATTTTTTTCTGGGGGATTCCCCTCGATATTTTTTTTCTGTCTAACGTTTTCCGGGTTTCTAAAAAAAAACGTGGCTTTAATGACGTCATAAATTATGATGGGATTTTTATTTAAATAAATGGACAGCTTATAATGATGATGATGATGATGATTGGAACGTACGATTATTATAATTTACGCGTGTTAATAAATTTCAAAACGTTTTTTGCTTTCGGCTTGTGTGCGTGTGCGTGCCTTAAGCGTTTGGTCAATGATCGAAAAACATTCTTAAAAAATTAAACGAACTGGAATATAAAATTTACCGGAGAAAAACAAAAACTAAAAAAAAAAAAAAATGGTCGAAACTGAAACGAAATGCCGAAACGTTTTTTTCTTTTTTTTTTTTTTGTATCCATAAATATTTAAAATACAACAAACACTCTTCTGTATTATTTACTATCTTTTATTACCATCCTATCACACAGAGAGAGAGAGAGAGAGAGAGAGAGAGAGAGAGAGAGAGAGAAAGAGATAGAGAGAAAGGGAAAAAGGGAAAATAGATTTTGGTTTTTTTTTTTTTTTTTTTTTTAGACTTTTAAATTTATTTATTTAGTTTTTTTTTTTTTAGGCATAAAATCGTAAAAAAATTTTTTCTACTCTGAAAATTTTTATGACTTTACCTCCTACCCCCCCCCCCTTTTCATTTCCCTTTTTCCATCCTTTTATTCCTTCCCCCCCCCCCCCGTTCTCGCTTTCCCGGAAAAGTCCAAAAAAAAAAAAAAACATAAAATTCAAACAAATTGAAACGTAAAAAAAAGAAAAAAAAGAAAATTGAAAAAGAAAAAAATTTAAATATTGAAAATGAGTTAAAAGGGGGTTGTTTTACACACACACACACACACTCACATTAAAGATTATTAGGGGTTGAAAAAAAAAATTTAAATTTGTTACAACAAAAGGTTGTTGTAAATTTTAATAAATTATCAATTGTGTATATACGTAGAAAAAAAAAGGATTTTTTTCATTCTTCGAAAACCTGGAGGGGGAAGGGGGTCAAAAGGAACGAAGAAGGTGGGAGGGAGGTGGGAGGGAGGAGAAAGGGAAGGAAGGAGAGAAAGTACCCCAAAAATTAAATTAAGAGATTTTCAACCCTTTCGCTCGCATAAAAAAAAATTTTTTTTTTTACAAATTTAATTTTCGTCGATTTCATCCCTTACATTTCTCGCATCCTCATCATTTTCT
>NW_002987848.1:427595-429064 GCF_000006295.1 Pediculus humanus corporis | reverse complement strand
GGGGTGGGGTGGGGTGGAAAAAAACCCCAAAAACCGGAAATAAAATAGAAAATCTTACTACCGCAACAACCGTAAACCCTTGAAACCGATAGACTACAATTAAACATTCCTCAGAGGCGCCATATATATTGATGTTATTGCTTTCGCATACACACACACTCTCTCTCTCTTTTTCCCTATCTCTATCTCTCTCTGTATCCTTATTTTCACTATTATTATTATTATTATTATTATTATCTTTTTCCGATATTTCATTTTCGTTTCTAAAAAAAATTTTTTTATTTTATTTATAACAACAAATCCGAACGTGAAACTTTTTTTTTTCAACTGAAAAATTTATCATTATTATTATTAATTTTAAAATTGTTTAATTGTAGGAGGATGGGGGAAAGGGGGAGAAAGGGGGAAGGGAAATAAATATCGAAACGAAATTGATTTTTTTTTTTTTTTTGTTTTTGTTTTCTGGATTTGACAATTTTGCCGTCGGTATATTTTATATTATTATCATCGTTTTGATTTACGCCGAAATCAATTAATTTTTTTTTTATCAATTATGGCGATGGGAACAAACAAACAAACAAACAAACAAACAAAAACAATAACAATAAGTTATCAATTATAATAATAATAATAAACAATGAGGGAAAAATATTTAAATACATCGACCTGGCTTGTCGCCAGGTTTAACAGGAAACCGACCGACTGTAGAAAAATACATTTTACATTTTATTTTCTACTCCCACGTCTTCCCTCCCTCCTCCTCCTTCTCTTTTTTTTATTTTGTGAACTCCCCACATTAAATTAACTGCCAAAATAATAATAATAATAATAATAATACTTTGGACTCTTTTCGCACGCGTGCGTTTTTAATGTTTGAAAACGAGAAAAAAAAAATTTTCTTTTTTTTTTTTACATTTAAAAAATTTTTCTCACGTTTTTCTGATAAGAGATAAGAAAAGAAAATTCAATGGGCGGTTATATGTAATTAATTAATTAATTAAAAAATTGTAAAATTTTCGATCGGTATCTTTCCGCCATTTTGATTTTAAAAAAATGATAATGAAACACGTGTTTATGTTGTTTTATTTTTAAAACAAGTGATAAAAGGCGGATCGAAGTGAAATTGTTATTATTATTATTATTATTATTATTATTATTCACCTTGTAAATGTAAAAGAGCAAACGATCCTTCGTGGAGGGAGAAGGATGAAGATTGCCGCGGGGAGGAAGGAGAAAGGGGATAAAAGAAATAATCCTTTGAGATTTAACCGATTTTGTAATTTTTTTAAATTTTTTTTTGGGAAGGAAAAAAAAAATGTCAATGCTCCGGGAAAAGTGTGTGAGAGAGAAAAAGAAAGACAGAGAGAGAGAGGGGGGGATGAAAGATGGAGGGTTAAAGAAAATTGGGAGGAACAAATAGATAGTGGTAAAAATCTCGAGAGAGATTTCATCTTTCTCTTTCTCTCTTC